>NC_053035.3:388472397-388775427 GCF_002575655.3 Aegilops tauschii subsp. strangulata
CTAGCCCGGCATGCAAGATGACTTATTATGCACCGTTCCCCATACCTGCAGGAAGCCCGTTCGTCTCCAAATCTTTTCATCTCCATGTGTGAAAACAATATGCCTGCTTGACTCTCCTTCTCCCTCCAGCGGTCCAACCACTCCACCCCGTGTGGAAAAAATCTGCATGCATGACTCTCCTCCCCCCGCGCTCGTCCAATCCGTTGTGACCAGCAATATTTCCACCCCTTCCCTCCCCCGTAATTTACTCCAACAAATATGCCCACCTAGCTGTTATGTTAATCATGCAACATATCTTACGGGACGCTACTTCAGTTACTTAACTGCAGGTGCATTGGGTCACTGACATATGGGCCCAACAGGGGTCTGGCCCACATGTCAGTGACGCAACTGGACCTGCAGTTAAGTCAGTGCAGCTCAGTCCATATCTTACGTAGGTGTGCCATTGCTCGCTATAAATACTGCGCCTCCCACGGCATTCGGAAGAACACTCAAGTTCATCACTATCTCCTCCCCCTCCCTCTCACGTCGACCACCATGGCATCGCCCCTCCCAAGCCCTAGGCGCCCCACGCTGCACCGCGCGGACGGTCACGCGTCGCCGTTCCGTTCCTCGCCGCCACTAGTCGAGGAAGATGCTTCGGCATTCCGCTCCTCGCTGCCACGCGTCGAGGTGGACGCGTCGGCGTTCCCAATCTCGCCAGCACGCGCGCTGGAGAACGCGTCGGCTCCCCGCTACGAGGAGAACGCCGCACCGCCCGCCGAGCCCCCCCAGCCTTCAGGAGCTTTGGAAAGAAATGGATGTCGCCTTGTGGGAGGCTTTGCCTCCGGCAGAGCGCGCCAAAATAGAGGCAGAGAAGAAGGCCGAGGAAGAGAAGCGCGCCGCGGGACAAGCTGCCTGGCAGGCCTATGTCACGTCCGAGAGAGTCAGGCAATTGGCTCTTTGGCAGAAGGCTCGTGCGAGGGTCGTGAGGGTGGGGGAGGACGCCCGTGCCAAATCCCTGAGTGCAGTCGGGCCCAAGTGCCTCATCTACGCTTGGCCGTACGTGGACCGGGTGCACGCTTCCAGCAAGGAGGAGTACCTGTTGGCGCCGGATCACCACACCGGTGAGATCGCGCTCGCCCGCCGGCAAGCCGCCAATCAGCACCTCGCGAGTTGCGAGGCTGAGGAAGAGGCGTTGTGTCGGCGCGCTGGGAAACGGCCGCGCACCAGGGCACTCGTGGCGCGCCGCAAGCGCTCCTGCGAGCGTCGTGGCTTTTAGTAGGAGTATAATTTAGTTTCGTAAGGCGATCTCATTAGTTTTGGGACGCAAATGATAAATCCCGAACGTTCAGGAATTATTAGCGTCCTTAATTAAGTATGTAAAAGGGAAAGTTTGGAAACCCTGTGTATCCGTATGCATTTTGTAAGTACGTGCATATAGCACAAACTTTACTACTCCTATATACTATCGCACTACACTTCTCTCTATATATATGCTTGCAGACTGTGCTACTCCCTCCGTCCAGGTGAATAAGTCATCTTTGGTTGTGCACCGTGACCAAGAAGGAGGGAAGACTTATACACCTAGGCGGAGGGAGTACTACTATTACTTATGTACGTGCAAATGCAAGTTTTAACATTACGATGCGGTTTTTGTAAAAGTAGAAAAACAACACTAGTCAAGCTTGTGAAACGATTCAATGCAAAACAAATGCAAAAATGCTCGTTTGATTGTTTACTTTTAGCTTCCTTCTCTGTGGTTATTTCTCTATCGTACTTTGTACGGAGTATCTCACTGGTCGGAAACACATGCGAATTCCCAAACCGCTTCCTACACCCTGTATCAAATTTTTTGCCTAAGGCTGGTCATAGTGGGGAGTAACTTATACTAGTGTCATACATATGACACTAGTCTAAGTTACTATCTCCATAGTGCAAAGTAACATAGTAGTAGTGTCATAGGTTGCTTCATTTATTAGCTCATAGACTCATTTTGCCTCGGAAAACGCTATGTTACAGTAACATATTATGTTACCACAAGCACCTCTTTCCTCATTAAATACTTGCCACATAAGCAAAATTGTCTTGGGATGTGTTAAGTTACTATCTAAGTTACCCCCACTATGGCTAGCCTAACAAGTTGTGCCGTGCAATTGGAATTCCAACTTGAGTACTACTACTAGTAGGAGTACCAGGGGCCAGTTCTTTTAGGCTTCTAGATTAGTAATCCCATAACTACTACATCCGTCCTGGTTTATTGGTACCCATTGTAATCTGTGTCAAATTTTGATCATAAATTTAACTAATGAAATGTTAGTGCATGTCACATGCACTAACATTTTATCAATTAAATCTTTGGTTAAAATTTAGCACACAATGGTGATGAATAAACCAGGACGGAGGTACTAGTAGTAGTTTAGAGACCCAAATAAATGAGTGAGGTGCCTTAGGGGGTGTTTGTTTCCAGGGACTTTTTGGTGTAGGGACTAGAAAAAGTCCCTCTTACAGACCTTTTAACCAAACAGGAGGGACTACTAGGGACTAAAAGTTGCTTTTGGGGAATAAATGAAGAAGACTCTCAAGGAGAGTCTTTTTTGGGACTTTTTGAGACTTTTCCAACAATGCCCCTCCCTGCACCCATTGCTCCACCGGCCCATGGTGTTGTTTGGTTGTTATTTATCTGTATACTAGGGGTAACATGGTCATTTAATAACCTTCAGGGAGGGACTAGGGACTTTTTAGTCCCTGGAAACAAACAGGGAGGGACTTTTTAGGGACTAGGGACTTTTTAGTTGGGACTAGAAAAAGTCCTAGGACTTATGAACCAAATAGGGCCTTAATGTTACTCTCCACTGTGACTAGTCTTATGGGAAAAGCCGGGGAAGAGACGACTTATTTTTTAAGCCGCCAAAAGAACTGGCCCTAGGAGTAGTAGCTAGGGATACTAGGAGTAGTAGCTAGGGATCGAGTGTGCGAGATGAACCGGAGATGAAATGCAAAAAAGACGGAGGGATGTGATGGTTGCTTGTCCGTTTATTTTACAAGGCCACTTATTACTGGGAGTGGTTGGGTTTTGTGAAATGACGGCTTTACTGCCGTGCCACGAGCGGGGTGAGACTCGCGTGCAGCGCCGCCCTCTACACTAGTACTACATCAGTCGTGGTTTATTAGTCCCCCATTGAATTTGACTGAAGATTTAACTGACAAAATGTTAGTGCATGTCAACAAAAACTATATCATTGGATTCGTATTTGAACATAGTTTTCAATGATATAATTTTAGGTGACATGCATCAGCATTTGTCGTACTATATATAATTAGTTCAATTTTTGGTCATACCAATCTATAGTAAGGTGCTCGTGCGTTGCATGGAACAGTGAAATGAATTGATCGGGGAGTTGTTTATTTTGACAAAGGATGTGGGGGTCATCTCATGTGTAACGGGTATCGATAAGTTTCTTTGGATATTATTTCATCTCTAGAGCTCACAAACATCCGGATGAAATAGATAAAAAAGTATCTTTTGCAAACAAAAGCGTTCAACTGTTCAACCTGCATCCAAAACTTGTGAAGAAATAACACTTATTGTGCTTTGCAAGAAATGATCTTTAAGAATTAGTTTTTGAGTATCGATTGTTATACATGTTGGCTACAGATGACATGGCACTTTATTATAGTCAATAGTTGGCTATACTATTAAGTATTAACCATGCCCTTATACACCTAGACGGAGGCATTAAATCAAGATGACTTGGAAGGGGGCAGAGGAGATGTAAGAAATGGTTCATCATAAGTCTTTCACCAGTACTGTAGTAAAAGTTTCATACATGGAAGATTCTAGACTAAACCATAAATGGATACACTTTTATTCATGCGCGATACTCCAATAGAGCAAGATCATGCATGGAAGTCTCCACATGCTTAGACAGCGGCTTACATTGAGCGAAGACTAATGATCAACATTTAACTTGGTAATGCATATGTCTAGGTGAACCTCCTTGGAGTCCCCGTGCACATTGTTGGGGGTCAAATCATGCCATGCGTCTTCCATGTCCACATCGGCGGGAAGGTCCCAGCTCGGCACAGTCCTAGTCAGCTTAACGTAGCCAGTGTCGCCACCCACATACCTCCGAGAGGTAGTAATAGTGAGCATGCACCCGTACATCGGCCTCATGTCAGTGTCAGTGTCAGCGGCATCGCCCCTGACGCACACTACAGAGATGGGGCGGCGGTCTGTGCGGGCCTCGCCGGTGCCCACGATCAAGAGGAAGATGTTGTCGTCCTCCTCTGAGACTAGCAGGCGGCAGTGATCCTGCAGCGACTTCGGCACGGTGAACAGGTAGCACGTCTCGTACTTGATGTTCTCCGCCAAGGGCCAGTAGTGATCGCCGCACGCCTGCGTGAGGTGATGCAGGATGTCTGCCGGCGAGCCCCAAAACGGCATCGGGCACTCATAGCAGTAGACGAAGGGCTCCTTGGAGGCATCGACCAGGCCGTCCATGAAACGGGAGTGGCTGTAGGGGACGTTCCGCCAGTTGAATATATGAGCAAGTTACTACGAGATTTAGTCTGAATAAGCACAAAATAAATCATGCCGCTATAACAGAGATTAAACTAATCATGTGGACTAGCATAGTAGATGAACAGATCGAATCTAGGACACAGACTAGAAACATGAATTCTACCACGATTTCGAACAGGAAGGATAGAAACACATACGGTGCAACGGGAGCAGCACCGTTGGCGTTGAGGTTTGTCGCCCATGTCGTTGAGGAAGAGGTTGCCGAGGTCGGGGAAGAAGTCGTCGCTGCTAGCAGTCACGAGAGTGTGCTCCCCAAATTTCAACAGCGCCCGCCGAATGGAGCGCAGGAGGGAGTGGCTATAGGGGATGTTGCGGCCGCCGAATGGAGCGCAGGAGTAGCCCACGAAGCAGTAGATGGTGCTCCTCCCTAGTCTCTAGTCTTATCTCTATCTTTACTACTCTTCTTTGTTTTTATATAATATACTAGTTGTAGCTGTCAAATCGAATAGTACTGCACCGTCCGCTGCACGCCCGGCTGAACACGCCTCCTCACCTCCATCAAACCCCTCCGTTAAACCCGCATGCAAACCGAGAAACCTACTCCGGCCCGCGGGAGGAAATTTGCCGGTTGCCGTTGGAGAATAATAGAGTCACGTCCAATCCATTTGAGTTAATTGCGTGTATGATTAGTACTCTGTGGGTTCCACTGTCAGTACAGTGTACATGACTTGCAGGCTGGCTACAGATTCGTACCGAAAGTTAAAATGAAACAAATCCATCCTTAATCTTGTATTCTAAGTACTCTGTGGGTTCCACTGCCAGTATAGTAGTGAAAGAAGTATATATTAAAAAATATATAAAAAGCTAAAGTTTAGGACAGAATTCGAACTCGGGTCACCACGCTGCGAGCATCCAGCGCGGACCAGTACACTAGGTGTTCGCTGCGGACAATGCAAGAGATAAACCTTTATAACAATGAGCCTGTCCATTGCAACGGATCCAAAGTAGAATAAAACATAATCACAAATTTGAAAGAAAACAGTTTAGTTTTGATATACATATCACTAAAAATATCTTATGTTTCACTCCAAATATATTCTTTGGGCTGTTTTGATGAAGTGAGGGAGGAATGTGGTTGGTTTCAAGATACTAAGGGGTTTTGTGTAAACTGGAGCAGAGAAGTGGGAATTTTTGCAAAAGGCCACAACTTACATCACAGCCATTAGATGCAGATCTAATGGTCAGAAATGGCGGATGGCAGACACAACATCATCACCAACTGAGTCTTTTATAGGAGTAGGAGTAGAGAAAAAACCGAGTTGGTGATGATGGTGTGCCTGCCATCTTATAATATAGACTGTCCGATCTAAATCTGACGGATAGAAAGCAAACAATGACAATTTTACAAAAGATACCCACACCTCTCTCCACATTTACAGATAAGGCCTTGCCTCGTTCATCCTTATCTCCCACAACCTCATTGCTGAGCAATTAAAAAAGGAAGTCTCTAGAATAATCTGGCATGGTGGCCGCTGCCAGCGCCGTCCATCCCCATGCCTCCGCCCAGTCCGACCACCAGTCACCACCATGCCCCACTCCTCCTCACCTTATCTATCATCTTTCTTGAGATATCATTATTTCGATGAAATGGTCGACATACCATTTTCCGATAAAATTCTCAAGATATCATTAGTTTTTACACATGATATTACTCCTGCATGGGTCAATCACAACAGGTGTTTTGTAAAAAAATGCATCTTGATGTTCCGTGCAATGCACGGGCATCTTGCTAATTTTTCTGCATATAATTCCAAACACCACGTAGACACGGTCTTTAACCATTTTACAACTATGTTGGTATCATTGTTAGTGGTCAGCCGGTGCAAGTTATAGCCCCGGGTGTTTTAACCTTTTTTTAGTAATGATATCTGGCGATTGTTCACCACGAGCTCAATCCTGGAAAATCCCACGTAACCGTCAGATTTCCATCCGACAGTGGCCTGTTTTTAAGCCATAGTATTTGACAAAACCGCCACCCTTACACACGTACTGTAACTGCGTCGCGGGCGTTTGCAACTGCCATGTCTCCTAGCGAACGTTTGCTGGGGATTGGAGTTAGCAGCGATGGCGGTTCGTAGTCGTTCCACGCTCGGGCATTGAACTTTGTAACTATTTTAGATTAGAATATACTACTCCTCTAGTCCTACTCCACTACTACTCTACTCAAGCAAGTTAGGGCATAGTAGTAGGTACTGTAGGGAGTACCAGTACTGTGATCACTCAAGCAAGTTGTCTGGCATCGATATGACCCTACGCTGCTGGTATGTGTCTCGTAAGTCAAGCGGCGTGCTATAGTCATCATCACCTGTCCACTTCCCGCAGCACATATTCGCTTCTCCATCTTTGTCCGCACATAATCTCGTCCAATCTTCCATCCCCGCTAAGGCACCTCCCCCCCTTGTCCGAAACCCAAGCACTAACAATGGCAGAAACGAGCAGCGTCCGCTGAAAGAGTGGCTGGAATTCGCTCCCCACAAAGGTAATCAAGCTCATTGTTTCACGTGTGGACAATCTCAGTACCATGCCGCTCGCCGCGTGCTCGTCGAGGCTGTACCGTTTACTCAAAGCCCTCAGGCCGGAGCTTTTTAAGCCAGCTCCTTGCTTGCTGATGCCGCATGATCTTCAAAAACAGCGTGTCACACAGCATAACGATCGTAGGATGGCGAGCATCAACCCCCTTGACTGCGATCCGATCCCCGTCACGCTCAACTACATTAACGGTATGTACTGGGTCAGCATGAACACGCCTGGATGGTGCTCGTCGACGGTCGCGGCAGCTGGATGCTCGTGGAGGTCTACACCCGACGATTGATCCCCCTTCCTTCGATTAACACTGCACTGCTTTGGCACCACGGCCCAGAATACTCGGAATCTTACAGTAGCCACCATGATACCAAGTTTGATTTGCTCAAGGTTGTAATCTGCCAAGTGCCCACAAGATCTGCAAATTATAAAGACTTCAGGCTAATTGTGTTCTTCAACCACGGTCTCGCCTATCTGACAGGTCACTGCGGTAAGTGGATAAATCTGCACGTCCATCGCAGGATCATACATCCTCCATGGTTCTCTGATGCCATTGAACACAAGGGCTTCATTTACGCTGTCGACTCCTTCTATGGCTGGACGTATTGCTGGCCTACTCCAGTCATCGCTACAAACGGCTGTTACAGCAGGATGTTACTTTCCTATGATATCATGATGGCTTGCTTATATTACTGTCAACATTTACTGAAAATATTCATGCTCATAACATGCTGTTCTTAAGATTGACTACATTAAGAGCCCTTTTTTATTTGACTCCAACTTGATATGATGTTGTAGGCCACCTGGTGTCCCTACCCTTCCTAATCCCAGAACCTTTCAAAGAAAAGCAGCATGGTAGTTGCAGGTGGTTCCTGGCTCGATCAGATCAATCGTTCGCACGTACCGGACGTGTTGTTTCGCGGAATACAATCACAGTCACTGCAAGGTCTTTGAGCAGGATCCCAGCTTCTCTGGGCCTTCAGGAATTTTTGACTGGAGGTTGATAAGTAGCCTTGGTACACGCTCTCTGTTTCTTGAACTAAATTATCCGATTAACTAGGAGATAACCGACGGCAAGGATCATGATGGCAGCGAGGTTTCGTTCATCAGGCAAAACTGTGTGTACACAACGTACCATGCGTCTCTGCATGCACCATACCCTGATATGTGCCGCCACGCTCTGCAGCCCAAAGTAGGAGAGAGGGTCGCCAGTATCAGACTTTGACCTGCTGGCTGGAGTTTCCCCCGTCAAGCACCCATCTGGTTCAAACCGTGAGCCAATCTCCATAGCTTAATAAATAGTAACGTCTAACTAAGCCAGTTAGTTAGATGCGTACACTTGGTGTAGTAGGATCTTTATTTAGTTTGATGCATACACTTGTTCTTTTTTGGTAGCCCTTTTGTAATGATGGCTGATGTTTGGTTTGGAAGAGAGAGCTGCGTCTTTACTCTTCTGGCCTGCTTACTGCTTCTGTTGCACCCCCAGCCCTGGTTGCTGCTGCTGCTGTTTTCAATGTACAGTCAGTAGTATATTTCGTCTGTTGGTTGAATAAATGTGTTGTTAGAATGACAAACACAATGTTTTGGAAGTCGTTGCATGGTCCGATCCTTTAGCGCCCCCGTACCGTACGTAGCGCATACTATTTTTGGTACAGAACACATTTTCCACTTGTTGATAACATGCAACCCACTGATGAAGGCCCAATAGAGGAGCCCATAATTAACTGGAAGGGAGACTCTCACATGAATTTGGCCCAGGTACATGCTCATGTTCCCCTAAACATAAATAAGTAAATAAATTAATTAATTAATTAAGATAAATGCTCATGCACCAGTTCTTTAAATTCATGATTTAACAGGAGGATATTATTTCCTATGATAGTGTCGTTACATTCAGTCGATATTATTCTTAGGCAAAGATAGCGACCAGTCTTCTTTCTCCCACCATTTTCTTCCTGCAACTAGCGGACCCATGCAAATCGTAGTCAATGTCGTAAATAGTTCCGGTCCATTTTTATTTTTCAATAAGAATGTCCAACCCAGCCTAGCACATTGGCGACAACACTTTATCCTCCGCCTTGGTGCGCTCGCCGCGGCGCCGCCGTCGGGCCCTGTCAACATAGTGAATCGGGAGAGGACTGTAGTTGTGAGTATGACAGTACGGACCCACCAGGTGCACTCCCGAACACAAGCAAGCACCTCTTTTACTACTCAGATGCACCCCTCATTTTTTTACTCTAATCCACCCTGCTGATATCTGGGACCCACATCATTTTCAACGTATAGTCAATTAACGACAAAATTGCACAACTTTTTTTTGAGTAGTAATTCGGGGGAGCAGGCTATAAACTGGGTTGTGCGGTCTCTGCGGCCCGTCTAACAACATGACCAGTCCAGCTGTTTTTTCTTTGGGAAAATAGGTAGCTCAATATTTCTTTTTGAAGAATACCCAAGCTAGGCCTATTTGTTTTCTCCGACTTACTGGGCTGCAAATCTTTCAAGACGAGGAGGGATGCATTCCGGCCTGGCCAAAGAGTATGGTCAGTGTTTGTTAAAAGTAATATCAAAGGGGTTGAAAATTCCAAAAAAATTTATAGCAAATGGGAAATTAGTTTCTTTTTTGTTTTTGTTCTTCACTGATATTTTATATTTCATTGGATTTAACATGACATAGTACTAATTTATTTTTAAATTTGTTTTAGTATGGCTACTAATTTTTGGATTAAGAATATTTTGTTCCCCAGAAATTTTTTGTGAATTTACAAAATTTCGCGCATATTTAGTTCAATTTTTTAACCCTGGTACTGACCAGAAAATGGGCAGCAATTCTAAAAATGGAAAATGGGTTGCAATAAATTCCATATGAATTAGAAAATGAGTAAAAGTTATAAAAATAATAGCAAATGGGCTGTACACGCCACAGATTTCGAGGCTGACTTGTTTACGCAAGGCTTTGTCAGTCAACACACGATTCTAGCAGCAGTGACTGTTGGATGTCCATCCAACGGCCGACGTGCTTCTTCAATCTCTTATCTTCCTGCTCCAGCCGCCTAAACTAGCGCCAGCGGGACTGCCTGCTCCCACCTCTTGTGGCACACTGTGATGCCGCGCAGGCTTCACCGGCCCACCCTACTCCCTCCGTTGGCCTGGCCGCACGCAATCAACTGCCTCCTTATTACGTGAAAAAAATGATTCCTCTCACTGACATCTGGGGTGCACCGGTTGGGAGGCTAACCTGTGGGCCTACTAAGTTGACGCGTACGCAGGACTTGTCAACTTAGTCAACAAACGATTCTAGCAGTAGTGACCGTTGGATTTGAATCGAACGGTCCTGCTGCTTCTTCAATCGCTGCTCTTCTTGCACCAGCCGCCCAACCAGCGCCGGCGAGACCGCCTGCTCCTGCCTCCCGTGGCTGGCTGTGCTGCCGCGGAAGCCTCACCGCCCCCTACTACTCCCACCGCTGGCCAGGCCCTGCGGCGACGGCAGCCTCACACCGCAACCGAACCAGTGAACCCTCGTACTCCTCTCTGCGTGGGCTTCCACTGCCGCGTCTTCCCCGGCTCCGCGTCATCCCCTTCCTAGGCCTCGCCGTCATCCACCGCCGTGGTGCTCTCGGCGCGGCGTGGTCAACGTGGTCAAGGAACGACTTCCATCGGAAGAGTACTGTATGTGGAGACGCTGACAGCTCGGTCCACGGCCGCAGCAAGGAAGTGCCTCCTTATTACGCGCAAAATAATTATTCCTCCATCTGACAGCAGGGACCCACCAGACGGGCCATCGTATTTCGCGAAACAAATGTTTCCCCTAACTTCTGGGACCCAGCAGCTACATCTTCGCACGCAAGGAAGTGCCTGACAGTCGGGACCCACCCGGTCGAAGCGTACGTAGCGTTGTCATTCTGGTCGCGAACGTGTATGTACATATTGGTCGATGTAGAGGCGCGCACGTGTCGTAGTAGAGGCGCACACGTGTCATAGTAGAGGCGGGCATGTGTCGTAGTAGAGGCGCGCACGTAGCATGTACACGTACATACAGTGGCCAGGGTGCAAGAAAGTAAATACGGCCACATACGTACATACGGGCGGGGTCTCGAATGCCTACTCGCGCATACGTACGGCCAGGGCTCGTGTACATGGCTGTGGCTGGGTCGGAACGGAGAAACTGCGTCGTCGTCGTGTTCATGGGAAGGCAACGGAATGCGTCGTGTTCATCGGGAGGCAACGGAACGCGTGCTGTTCATCGGGAGCCAACTGGCTTGGACGGAACAGGCGATGGAAATGAGGCCTGGCGTACTGCAGAACGGAGGAAACGGCCTTGTGTTCGACCGGCCACGGTGGAAACGGGATCCTGTTCATCGGGAGGGGTCTGGCGTACCGCAAAACGGAGGAAACGGACCTCCTACGGTCGAAACGGGGTCCTATTGATCGGGAGGGGTGTGGCGTACCGCAAAACAGAGGAAACGGACTTGTGTTGGAGCACTACGGTAGAAACGGGGGTCCTGTTCATCGGGAGGGGTGTGGCGTACCGCAAAACGGGACTCCACGGGATACTGTTCATCTCCACCGTCGACCTCCTCCAGCCTCCACGGGCTACTGTTCATCCACCGTCGACCTCCTCCAGCCTCCACCTGCGACTGTTCATCCACGGGCTCCTATTCATCCACGGGCTCCTGTTCATCCAGCCTCCACCGCGCGCTCCTCCACCAGCTACTGTTCAACCAGCCCTCTCCACGGGGGTCCTGTTCAACCACCCCTCCACGGGCTACTATTCATCCAGCCCTCCACCGGCTACTGTTCAACCAGCCCTCCACGGGGTCGTCCTATTCATCCAGCCCTCCACGGGGTCTTGTTCATCCAGCCCTCCACGGGGTCCTGTTCATCCACCGGCTCGATCGATCGGGGTACTGTTCATCCAGCGGCAACGGCCTCTACTACCACGGGTTCCTGTTCATCCAACCCCCACCGGGAACTGTTCATCCAAACCCCCCAACAACGCTCACTGTTCATCCAGAGGCAGCATATATCGGCTTCAGTTAGCAGCAGTAGCGAAGGAATCACTCGGGTTCAGTTAACAGCAAGGGATCGATCGGTCGCTCGGGTTCAGTAACGCGTAGCCTGTAGTGCAATCGCTCGGGTTCAGTTAGAGCCCAACGCCTCGCTCGGGTTCAGCTAGAGCCCAACACCTCGCACACAAGCGCGTACGTACGAGAGAAACGTGCATTGCTCGGCCCCCGACCACCCACCGTAACCGGGAACTCCCCGATATTTTCCTCGCCCTCGCTTCTACCATGGTTTTTTCCGTCATGGACGGCCCAAAGAATGTCATGCAGCTGCGTCTCCAGCCCGCCCAGGATGAAAAGCCCATTTTCTGTCATGATTTTTTGTCATAGAAGTAGGACCCCACCACATCTATGATGATACCGGGTTTTGTCACAATTATCGTCATAGAAGTGTCATAAGTATGACATTTTTTTTCGTTTGGCCCAAAATGTCACGGATGTGTCTTTTTTGTAGTGATAGCAACGAGCGGGGAGAGTGTGTCCACGTACCCTCGTAGACCGAAAGCGGAAGCGTTAAGTAACGCGGTTGATGTAGTCGAACGTCTTCGCGATCCAACCGATCAAATACCAAACGCACGGCACCTCCGCGATCTGCACACGTTCAGCTCGGTGACGTCCCTCGAACTCTTGATCCAGCTGAGGTCGAGGGAGAGTTTCATCAGCATGACGGCGTGATGACAGTGATGATGAAGTTACCGACACAGGGCTTCTCCTAATCACTACAACGATATGACCGAGGTGGAAATCTGTGGAGGGGGGCACCGCACACGGCTAAACAATCAATTTGTGTGTCTATGGGGTGCCCCTCCCCCTTATATAAAGGAGCAAGGGGGAGGCCGGCCGGCCCTCATAGGGCGCGCCCAAGGGGGAGGCCGGCCGGCCCTCATAGGTTCCGTAGTGCATCATCCCGCAACTAACTCATTAGTCACATTGCTTGCAAGGCTTATAGTGATGTGCATTACCCAAAGGGCCCAGAGATACCTCTCCGATTCACGGAGTGACAAATCCTAATCTTGATCTATGCCAACCCAACAAACACCTTCGGAGACACCTGTAGAGCATCTTTATAATCACCCAGTTACGTTCATTTAAACAGAGTGTCCCTAGTATGCCTCTACTTGACTAGCTCGTTAATCAAAGATGGTTATGTTTCCTAACCATAGACATGTGTTGTCATTTGATGAACGGGATCACATCAATAGAGAATGATGTGATGGACAAGACCCATCCGTTAGCTTAGCATAATGATCGTTAAGTTTTATTGCTATTGCTTTCTTCATGACTTATACATATTCCTTTGACTATGAGATTATGCAACTCCCGAATACCGGAGGAACACCTTGTGTGCTACCAAACGTCACAACGTAACTGGGTGATTATAAAGATGCTCTACAGGTGTCTCCGAAGGTGTTTGTTGGGTTGGCATCGATCAAGATTACGATTTGTCACTCCGAGTATCGGAGAGGTATCTCTGGGCCCTCTCGGTAATGCACATCATAATAAGCCTTGCAAGCAATGTGAGTAATGAGTTAGTTACATGATGATGTATTACAGAACGAGTAAAGAGACTTGCTGGTAACGAGATTGAACTAGGTATGAGGATACCGATGATCGAATCTCGGGCAAGTAACATACCGATGATAAAGGGAATAACGTATGTTGTCATAAGGTTCGACCGATAAAGATCTTTGTAGAATATGTAGGAACCAATATGGGCATCCAGGTTCCGCTATTGGTTATTGACCAGAGAGGTGCCTAGGTCATGTCTACATAGTTCTCGAACCTATAGGGTCCGCACGCTTAACGTTCGTTGACGATATAGTATTATATGAGTTATGTATGTTGGTGACCGAATGTTGTTCGGATTCCCGGATGGGATCACAGACATGACGACGTACTCCGGAATGGTCCGGAAGTAAAGATTGATATGTGGATAGTAGTGTTTGATCTCCGGAAGGGTTCCGGAATTCACCGGAAGGGGTTCCGGATGTTTCCCGAAATGTTTGGGCACGAGAACACTTTATCTGGGCCAAAGGGGAAAGCCCACAAGGTTTTTGGAAAGCGCAAAAGGAAGTTTTGCGGAGTCCAGGGGCCAGACGCCAGGGTCCCTGGCGTATGGGTCCAGACGCCGGGAACCCTGACTTCTGGCCCCGGAGTCCGAGAAGGACTCTTGCCTTTCGGGTGAAACCGACTTTGTGGAGGCTTTTACTCGAAGTTTCGACCCCAAGGCTCAACATATAAATAGAGGGACAAGGCTAGCACCCAAGATACATCAAGAAACACCAAGCAGTGTGCCGGCAACCCTGTCCCCTCTAGTTTATCCTCCGTCATAGTTTTCGTGGTGCTTAGGCGAAGCCCTGCGGAGATTGTTCTTCACCAACACCGTCACCACGCCGTCGTGCTGCCGGAACTCATCTACTACTGCGCCCCTCTTGCTGGATCAAGAAGGCGAGGACGCCATCGAGCTAAACGTGTGCTGAACGCGGAGGTGCCGTACGTTCGGTACTTGATCGGGACGGATCGTGAAGGTGTACGACTACATCAACCGCGTTGATAAACGCTTCCGCTTTGGGTCTATGAGGGTACGTAGATACACTCTCCCCTCTCGTTGCTATGCATCTCCTAGATAGATCTTGCGTGATCGTAGGAATTTGTTTGAAATAGTGCATTCCCCAACACGTTGGACTTTGGTAAATGACCTCGTGTATTGCTTTTCTTCATGATGTCCACACTACCCAAAGGGTCACATTCATCTTCACTAAGTCCGCATTCGCATTTGGTTCGTGTGACTCAACAATGTGATCAGTCAACTATTCGTTGCCCAACGCCCAAACAAACCTCACAGGAGTGCAGTCTATCAAAGAATGACTACAAGAACCAGCACCGCCAAAAATTTGGCAAATAACCGTGTCGCACATCTTTCTATGGTGACACACATCCGACGGAAGTGTTTTGCCAACCTCTGAAGGAAGGTTATGATCTTACCGAGAACCTGGGTGTTCCATAAAGATTTCCAACTGTACTCTTTTGCCGTGCCATTAGAAATAGCTCCTCTCTGACCCAACAAATTGTCCCTGCAATTTCTCATACTAACCAACATGCGGTATGCTGATCTAACGGAAAAATCTCTTTTTTCTTTTGAATTTGCCATGCCCGGAAATCTGTCAATGGAATTGTGCAAATTTTGTTTTCAAGATCTGCAAAAAAAGGAGCGCCCAGCCCCCACATGGGCCGGTCCAAAATGCGCGGGGTGGCGCAGGGGGTTCACGATTGGTGGCTATTCGCCGCCCTACGCGTCAAATAGGGGCTCACAAGCGAGACATATCCCACCTTTTTTTTGACTGGTAGACATATCCCGCCACCGTGTGTGCTCCGGTCCATAAAAGGTCTGGGCCGTGTCGCTCCATGCCAGCCCAACTCATACCATGGGCTTTCGAAAGAAAAAGGAATCGGAGCCAGCCTGCTTCTTGTTCTAACCGTCCGTCTCTCTCCCGTCAAAAAAAAAAACCGTCCGTCTCTATCTCCTCCTCCCCTCCGGCAACCGGCCGGAGCCGTTCTCCGCTCCAGAAAAGGACAGGGACCGGAGCCGTTTTCCCAGTGGCGGAATCAGAACTCGTCAACTCGCCGTCCGGGCGAACTGGGACCGCAGACCCGTCCGGACTCGGCTTAATTTCTTCTCTGGTCGGTAAGGAACCCTAGCTCGCTTGCCTGTTTTTGATCCGTGAGAGGATACACCATCAAATCCATGGTTCTATTAGGTTTGTATATATTTTCTTCAGAGCGCGCGATCGATCTCCTCCCACCCGTAGGGGGGGTCGCCCGTTCGGTACCCGACTGAATCACCATAGTTCTCCCTCGTGCAGTTCTTTTCTCTTTCTTGGTTCATGTATACATATGTCGGGATAAAACAGCATAATTCATAATCAGTGCAGGATTTATACCGTTATAGGAAAATTTAATTGGAAAATCAGAACTGCTGTGATTAAACTTATTTTGAATGGGGCTGTTTGTGTCCGATTAATTTGCTGCAAGCCCAGGCAATAAAGATGGGTTGCCTTAACGGAGGGACTGCGACAGTAGGATGTATCACGCCAAGATCATAATGCTCTCAGACAATCCTCCTGGTCATTAAAAAATAAGCTTATGCCGGATGAACTCTCGTGCGCGATACACCATACTAGGATTCATTCTGTGGAAGAGGTTATGGGTTAGGAAATGTTTCAGACAGAATAAGGTGCTGGAGTGAAGAAGCTACAAAAGCACCTTTAGAAAAAGGACCGAGAACTACATTACAATTGCAATCTATAATGAAGATTTGGAAACAAAATTCAGAGGGTTAAAAAGGACTGTGTTATGGGCTCCTTTCCTTGTGACTGATGTCCGACTGTGATCCCTTCTTATTATGCAGGCATGGGGCTGTGGTCATTTCTTGAGGGTGTCCTGCTTATTGCTAATGCTTTGGCAATATTGAATGAAGACCGTTTTCTTAATCCCAGAGGATGGAGCTTCGCTGACGCTAGAGGCATGCATGGAGCAAACACTTTCAAAGGACAGATGATTGGCCTCATATACGCGGCTCAATACATGAGATTTCCATTGATCCTTCTTGATGGAATCACTATACTTGTGAAGTTCGTTACATTCTGACAGTGGGAAGTGGTATGCTATACAGTTCTTCCATTTGCTTCCTTGAAGATTGAGATATTTGGCTTTATGCAAATTTTCTCGTGCTTCACCCCTTCTTCCAATACTCTTTTGTTGATGGTTGTATAGCTGTGCCTTTTATATGCACACTGTTGACATGTGCAGTTGTGCTCAGCTAGTAATTTATTGGTTGTCCGCAACACACTAGACGGTAGGTGCCTAACTGTGATCTTTCATTGTTCTTTTGTATGTACATGATGTATTTGCATTTGTCCATTGTAATTTTTTCTTGTTATTCCTGATAAATTTTTGCATGATGGGATTTTTATTATCAAGCAAATGGAACACTCATGTTTCCATTTTCATAGAAGTATCAGAGAAGTTCTTATGTGTATGATTTAGAGTGCCTCTCATAAACCAGACACTGTATAGTATTATATGGTTGGGTGTCACCACTTCTATGATAGAGTATATTTCATTAGTTATTATTGGGTTTTTTATCATATGTGTTCAATGTCAAACGTGGGTTTCATTTATTGGACGTTGGAGTGATTGCTCTGAATAAAGGTTATGGCCATTCCTATTGTGTAGAATTTCTGAAGATACACGAGCTTAGAAGCCATTGATGGAATATACATTTAGAAGAGGAAATTTAGTTATATTTAATTAAAAAATATAATCCCTTGAAATTTGAATGTTTTTTTCTCAAACTATAAACTTGAATGTCATCATCAAAGACGGAAGCAACATTTGGATAAATTCTTGCATGTGCTCATGACGGAGTATAGAACCATGATTTTGTAATTTTTTTAAACTAAAAATACAAATAAAATGATAAATTATGATACACAATTGCTACTAGTCGTCATATTTACTGTACCATAAATATACATAAAATTTTCCAAAATCTCCATGCAAAAAATGAAAATCTTCTATTTTTAGTATGAATCTATTTTTCCTAAGAAGAGGACGATTTGTAATTATTTTAAACTTCCAGCCTTAAATCTGATCAGTTAGCCCAAAAGAACAACAAGCCATTCAGTTCCGACGTAAGCCTGCTAGACTCCAAGGCCCATCACGTGCAGCATTAGGGTTAGGACGCCTCCTTTCCTTTATAACCTCAGACAAAGCCACCGACCGTCATTGCCGGACCATCCGTTCCACAATATAAGATGTTTTTTTTTAGGTAATACAAAACTTTATTACATCATATGAGTATATTGGATGTACTAACATCTTATATCATGAGACTGAGGAATATCATGTAGAGTGCCTCTTAAAAACCAGCCACTGTTGTATTATGGTTGGGTGCGACCACCTCCATGATGGAGTATTTCACTAGTTAATTTATAGATGTATAACTTCACAATTATTGTTATTTTTATCATGTGTGCAGTGTCAAACTTGTGTCAAGATACACGAGCTTAGAAGGCATTGATGGAATATCTATACCACTATATAGTGTATGAATAACTTTGAGTACTGGCTGTTGGATGAAGTTGATCCAACGGTTGAGAGGTGGCAAATCCGAGTGCTATTGGCCATTGGATATTCTCTCCGCCACATTGGATTTTGCCATGTGTACTAATCTAAAATATTCCACACCTGTGCTTATATGCACAAACATGAAAACAAAGACAGTTCTCCTTTGTTCTAACTCTTCCATACTTCAATTCTTCAAGGGTTTTCTATGTTAAAAGAATCACCATTCACGTTTATTCTATCATTTACGTTGTATAATATGCACATAACACATACACTTCTCATTTCTTCTAGACTCTTCTATACTTTAGCTCTCACAAGATTTGCTCTTCTGAAAGAATTGACGTCTATTTTTTACTTGAACTTGTTTTGTTTTGGTTCAAAGCCAATGTAGCATCTTTCCCAAACCCAATTTTCTTTGCAAATGGAGTAATCAATTGTTCTTATATATTTCATTTCATTCATTGGAGCTAATTTTGTGTAGTATATTCTGCACAGTCATCAAATATTAGGTAGTTATAATTTGATTTTGAATGAGATGGGCAATGATATTTAAACCTACATATTAAATTCATTTGTGTATGACTTGAAATGTATATGTTTGTCTGCTATAATGTGGTACATTTACGTGGTCGCACTTCACTCTCGCGTGGCACATGTAACTTACCAGTACTTTTAGAAGAGGAATTTTAGTTATATTTATTTTAAAAAATATATGACCCCTTGAAATTTGAACATCCTCTTTTTTCCTTGAACTATAAACTGTCCGTCATCATCTCTTTAGACGGAAGCAAAAGTTGGATAAATTCTTGGATGTGCTCGTGACAGAGTATACAACAACAGTATGATTTTAAATTTTTTGAAAACTTAGAAAAAAATGATGATAAACTATGGTATGCAGTTGCTGCTAGTCACCAATTTATTGTACTACAATAATTATATATAAAAATTTCAAAATCCTCCTATAGAAAAAAATGAAATTTATATATTTATCACAAATATATATTTCCTTTTTTATGGGAACAAATACTCTATATGTTTCTGAGAAGAGGAAAATTTGTAATTATTTTATAATCTTCCAGTCCTAAATCTGGCCGGTTAGCCCAAGAGAAGAACAACCCATTCTAGTTCCAGCATGTATATAGCCCGCTAAGACTCCCAGGCCCATCACGTCCCGCCACCGCGTGACCGCCTATAGTCCCGGCTATAGCTGGCCAAATGGGCCGGGCCAAACAGGCCAACCCGCGAGCACGCCGGCATGGCCCGCCATGGGCCAGGCACGGCACGGGCTAAACGGGCCGTGCCCGGCACGCGGCACGCCTTGGGCCGTGCCTAGGCCTGGAGCCTGGGCACACGGGCCGGCACAGCACGGCCCGTTTATTTTTTTTATATATTTCAGAATTTTTTATAAATGTATACGTAAAATATAGCCCAATAGGCCTAAAACCAGCCCAACAGGCTGAAAATATGCAGCCCAGCGTGCTAAACGGGCCATCGGGCCGGCCCGTTTACTAATCAGGTCGTGCCTGGGCCAAGGAGCAGCGCCCGTGGGCCGGCACGGCACGGCCCGGCTATTAAACGTGCCACGGGGGGCCGTGCCGGGCCAGGCACGATTAGCACAGGCTGGGCCGTGCCGTGCCGGGCCGGCCCGTTTAGCCAGGTATGGTCCCGGCTCCCCAACGTTTAGGGTTAGGACGCCTCCTTTATATAACCTCAGAGCCACCCTGCCGCCGACATGGCCGAACCGCCGATCCGTTGGCATCAGGTAAGGACCGGATCCGCCGTCGGCGTCGGCGGCATCCGAACCCGGCGAGTTACGCTTCCGCTGCTTCTTCTCCACGCTATGCGCCCGTTTATTTGCCTACTTTTGTTTACTTGCTGCGAGATTCAGATTGCATCTCCCGTATTTGATCTGTTCTCGAGAGCATCCGTGATGTTACATCCACTTAACTCATCCTTGCACTTTGAGTTGCGACAGTGAAGAAAAACATTGGGGAATATGTAGTCTGAGATGCTCTCATGTTCTTCCTTTTGCTTAGATCTGTTTGCCTTTTTCCCCCGTGGATCTGCGTTGCTTCTAGTCGTGGGTCGATGATGTTATTGTTTACTGCGTTATCTTTCTCGAACTTCTCAAGTAATGAGGAAAGCATTGCCTACTGAGATCCAATCACGCTTAAAGATCTGTTTTGTAGGATTAATTCGACAGTTAATCCGTTTTTTATTTCTCTTTGGGCAATATACTAGTAGTTGTTTACTTTTGTTTATTTTGTTATATTTTTTATGTTTCTTTTAATTTTCTGTGCTTCGTCATCTGGTCATTGGGAGGATCAGTCTCTGATCGGTTTCCACTGGACTCGTTCCCTTGAAGCAACATTAACCTGTTGTATCCTGAGCTACATACTGTTGTGCCCTGGGATGTTCCTCTCCAAAGGGCACCGTGGCTCTTACATACATATCCTAATTATAATTATTCTGGCACTCCACTCTGTTTAATTGATTGAATCATTAATTATGGCCCTAGACCCATCAAAGCAAGCAAGCATCTAGTTCAATCTTTGTGACCCAACCTGTTGGCATACAAAATCGTTGATATTCAGTTCTTGCTCTTTGTGATAATGTTTTTTTAGCAATTTGACTATCAAATTGCCTGAGTAAACAAGAACTTTGCTATTGACTGCTGCTCTTAGGTTTCATGTTTTTTTTTTAGTTTCTGATTTGAGTTATTAAGATGGAAGCGAGGATCCTTTCCCCAGCTGATCGACTATGATTATACTGTGCTCAAATGTAATCCTTTATCAGAGGATTCCAAGCCAGAAATCTGATCCATCCACTTGAAAAATATCGCATGTTTTCGTTAGGGTCCTTTGTCTAGTATATTCATTGGTACATTTCAGTTGGAAAGTTCAGTGTCATACTAGTTTGACTAATATTGTGGTATGCATGTGATGAGAAACCATATGCAACTCACGACGGTCGTCTGAGACACTTTGTGTGTAATGGTGCATTCATATGTTCTCTGATGCCTTGTCTATTTCTTCAGTTTGTGTGTGATTTGGGTTCTCCCCTGGCTTCTATTTGTAGGAAGTGCCACATCTTTGTTCTCGTTTGTCTTCACTGGCATTTATTTGCCTTGCCAACCATCCTCCTATATCACCAGGACGCCACCATATTCCGAGTTCTCTTTTTATATATTATCAGTTGAAATTCGTTTAGACTGAAATAATCTTGTAGAGTACAAGAGGAACATAGTTAACAGATCTTTGTTGTAGTTATGAGGATGATGATTTCAAATTTGTCGCCCCAGTCTTAGGGTCCACTTAGGTGGATCTGTGCTGATGGACATATTACTAAATCTGACTCGGCAAATCTAAGTTTGAACAGTTAGTTTTTTCTTTTACTTAATTTCCTCATGATGGCAGTGACGATATGCAAATATTCAAGCTCAACAGACCAAATCACAGGTTTTCTCTCAGGAGTTGATTTGTATGCCGATTAACCCGCTGAACCGAGCCATCTGTATCCTTTATGTTCAATGTGCTGTTCATTGTTTGTTTCCTTTGGAGAGTGTAGTTGCCATGAGGATAAAAAGCTCCCTCTTCTGAAAGCATTGACGACATTGCTGGCAGAATCGAACCAATTAAACATTGCCACCACTGAGCAACTACATCTTCACTGGCCATTAATTTTGCCTTTCAATTAAGACATTCTTTTTGCATTGTGAGGAGGTATTGATGCATAATCCAACACTTGATCCAAGGGGTGACATGAGCTGCCTGTGTGATGTCAACTTTGCAAGTGAATCCGGAGATCAGTTTTTTATTATTTATTGTCTTCTTGATTTTTCAGTGTCGAAACCCTAATCAATCTTAGGGCACCTTCTGACACAGTGCCTATTTTGATGATACGCTATGTTTTCTTACCATCTTAGTTTGGTGGTATTGGCTGGTGAGCTGTGTTTTCTTTTACACTAGTGACGTATAATTTAATTAAAGCCCATGATGATTAGCTTTATGTTGGAATTACCGTCTGATCCGAATGATGATATTTTTGCGGCTTTCTGAGGCATAAACCAAGAGCTTAAGATATTATTTATTTAATAATATTGTTAATTTTGTTCAACTTAAATTATCCCAGTGAAAATTCTTAGACCAGGAATGCCGTATGACACTGTAAACAACAGCTGTTACTCACCACTGCACATGTCTTCCTTTGGCTATAACCTTTGTGGTTTGGTCAGGGCTGGATGTCCATTTGTACCTGGTTTGGTTCATCTGTGTGCTTGATTTTAAATCGGTCTCATATTGTTTCATATTGTTTGCTCTGTTTTTTGTGTGTTGATAGCAACCTGAGTCTGTATTTTGGTTGGTATACACTCTCCAGAGCTGGTTATTGTGGTTGATATATTTTTGTAGTGGCTGGTTGGTATACACTCACCAGAGCTGGTTATTGTGGTTGATATAGTTTTGTAACAAGTTCTAGTCAATATGATTTGATCAGTTTTGGGGATATGGTGATGATGATAAATTTAAGGCTTGTTTCTCAAAACATTCGCAGATGCCGCCTAAGAGCTTTCGCCCAGCCAGGCTTGAGAGCTAATGCTGCTAATTCCTTCCTTGGATGTCTGAGCCTTATTAATATCCTCATACTTTGTTATCTTTAATTTGATGTTCTCATCTTGTTATAGGGGGAGCACTGTTTCAATGTTTGGCTGCTGTTCTTTCATCCGAGTTTACATCGCTCTTGAGATGTATTCAGGTGGCGCTTGGAGCACAAATCCGTCCAGATGGATCTTGGGTTACGCTCGCCCCCAAATTCAAGTTTAATCTCTGTTTCTGTTTTTGTTGCATTATGTTCTGTAATTATAGCTTTTGTGGGACTGCTGATTGGTGAATTGAGCCTTTTTCGGTGCAGTGATTATAAAACATTCACTGACGGGAAATCCCTGAGAACGACAATACACCCATAGAATCTGCGTTTGGAGATTGAACTATATTTCTGGTTTCATTTTTGATGGAAACTTGCTTTTTCATTTACAGTTAAAACTCAGCTTAGATGCCTACCACATTTCAGGTAGAAACTCTGTAGCACCGTTCAGTTTTGTGGACTGTATCACGACCTGAGACAGTACAACTGGAGGATCATTACAAACTCACTGCTAGAGTACTTATCCGTGAGTGACATTGCTCTGTTTTGAAGCATTCATTGTGAAATAGAGATGATGTAATGATATTGTTGCAATTTCTGGTTTAGTGATTCGTTATCTATGATGATAATAAATTTCAGTACTTAAGTTCTTATTTCACAATCAATGTAAGAGCTGGTATTGACTTCGAAGTACTATCTCAGATTTTTATGCAGACAAATATAGAATGTACATCACCGTTCACCATAACTGAGATTGTATATGAATATTCTCAATTCAAGAGCTGATCATTTATGCTTGTCAAATTGTGAGTACAGTACTCTTGTCAAGTTGTGTACTGAGCTTGCCCCTGTTCTGAACTTGTATTTAAGTTATCCTTTCTACCAACAGAGCTCCTGTCAATATTTCGGAAACAAATTGTTAACAAAATTTGTGAGCTTATCATTGATGTTGTCAATTGGAAATCATTGTAATATAGTGCAGGTGGCAAAGGAGATCAATTGAACTATCAAACTGAATTTTGAGAGATGTACTGCAGGAGACAAAAGAGATCAACTATACTCGACTGAAGTAAACTATGGCACAAAATAAACACTTAACATTACATCATGGAAATGTTCCAGATGATTGCTTCTTTAGGATCACTCAAGTTAGAGCATTTGATTTCCAAGTACAGAAGTACATCACCATAACCCAGTAAAAACATCATCTTTGATTGGTCCCTGTAAATTAAATGTTGAGCACAGTACTCTTGTCAAGTTGTGTACTGAGCTTGCCCCTGTTCTGAACTTGTATTTAAGTATTCCTTTCTACCAACAGAGCTCCTGTCAATATTTCGGAAACAAATTGTTAACAAAATTTGAGACTGATGCTGTCCATTTGTGAGCATATCTGTCAATTGGAAATCATTGTAATACAGTGCAGGTGGCAAAGGAGGCAAAAGAGATTAAATAAATTAACTGAAGCGAACTGGTCCATAACACTAAATTAAAAATCATTGTAGTCAGACAAAGGAGATCAACTAAAGTTGACTGAAGTGAACTATGGCCCAAAATAAACACTTAACATTACATAATGGAAATGATCCAGATGTTTGCTTCTTTAGGATCACTCAAGTTAGAGCATTTGACTTCCAAGTACAGAAGTACATCACCATAACCTAGTAAAAACATCATCTGTGATTGGTCCCTGTAAATTAAGTAAAAAAGTAAGATTTTTTCACATTAGCATATCCTGATTTCTAAAGAAACTATGAGTGAGGAATATTACCATGAACAGCTAAGATTGGCGATGTAATCTTCACACGACTTCCCTTTGTCCCTAGAAACACTGTCATCTACTATGATATGTACTTGTGCAAGGGACATTTAATGTACAAGGGACACATGTAAAGGAACAAGCAATGAATAGTTGTTCTTAGGGACATGAAACAATCCATGTAATCTTTTGCTAAAAAATGGGAAACTCATGCGAGAGAAAATAAGCATGCAAGCAATAGTACTTGGACAACTGAGATCTATTTGATCTCTCATGAGAAATAACAAATTTGGTGTTGTATCACTTATATATTGGAACCATGGCGTACTATGCTTGCCTCTTATATATTGAAGAGCACAGCGTAGAATGTATGTGAACTGTATTGGAATGGCTTAACATGGTGTTTCTATATTTTCTGCTTAGTTCGTCTGGACATTTGAAAGCATGCACACATCCTATCTTATGAACAAGAGTCGCCTCCTCTCATTGAACGCACATCACTGAAAGGGCTGAAATAAATCCAAACTCGTGGTTTAGTTCCACCATAGCGAACCTAACCATTTGAGCTAAGTTTAGTTCGCTCCTCCAGAAACCTGCTAGTTGCTGACATCTCCCTCCCATCCTATGTAAATGGTCCACATACACTTTATAATTCATAAATGAAGTGCATACTTTTTTGAGATTCATAAATGAATCGATCTGCATAACTTTTTCTGAGATTCAAGTTTGATACGAATACTAGTATTTTAATCTTATGTGTCACCAAATTAATTCATGTTCAGAAGTAGTTTTCATCGTACGTGCCTTTTTTACTTTTCGCATATATAGGCGGTCAAACTTCATAAAGTTTGACCATATTTTTATATTAAAAATATTAACATTTACAATATTAAATATATGCAATATGAAAACTAAATTCATGGTGCATCTAATGTTGATATTTTTTCCAATAAAGTTGATCAATTTTATGAGGTTTGACTTCATAGACAAAGGACCAGCACCAGAGGGAGTACCATATACATTATGCGGACCATAAGTCAGTTTGCTAGAAAGAGAAATCATCTACAACCGGACCTCATAATGGAAATGGCCGTCGTTACCCATTGGGAAATTGGTCCGGCCGTAATTTAAGGTGGATGCTCAGATCAACCCAAGAGCCAAGACTGCTTTTGTTTTAAAGTTACAAATATGTTACCTTATGATACAAACAATTCATGGTAGAAATAGAAATGGAGCTGCCTATTTTTTGAACAAATAAATTGAAATAATGTTGTTGTAAATACTCTTCGTTTTTGTGCACTATTACCATGTTGTCCAATGAGGCATGAACTCATTATTGGACCATTGGGTCGGCTCCATGTCCCTAAACAGAAGAGGGGCCAGCATGGACCAGGTTCGGACAAAAGAACTGGACCCCACAAACTCATTATTGCCATTGGTCGCAAAATCGCCATCCAACCCAACCCCACCTATCTTGTCTCTATATGCATTGCATCATGGATCGAACCCTTGCCATTTTTGCCACTCCACCCCGCTTCCAATCCACTTTGCCCAGCTCCTCTTTGGTGATCTTCGGTCATTTTCGACATTGCAGGCAGCGAATTTAAGTACGTCAACTTGGATCTGACTGGCTTTCCGTCGGTTCCAAGAGGATACTCAACCACATGGCTTCGCTCGCGTGTTAGCGCCAGTGGGGCTTACATTCAATGGCGGTGATGCGCCCGTCGATGGCTTGAGGTGTGTGTCTGCTTCGGACCCAGAGCCAGCAGTGTCCGAGGAACCCGTGTGTTGGGTCCTTTCCCCATGGTGTTAGGCTTCGAGTTTGGGGCCAAACGTGCCCATGGTGAGAGGGCAAGGCGCGTCGTGTTGCAGAACGTGAGTCGCACCGTGCCACTTCAGACAAGGCCACGAAGGATATCCATGCTTGTAACCTAGCGAGCGATAAGCTCAGGCGGCACGTTCGTTCACGGTGGAGCAAACCCGTATTGTCCATGCCCTCGCTGGCCCTGCCCCCCAAAGAGGAAGAGAAGAACGGTGTTGCATTCGACACCTCCAGGCGCAAAACAGACCCGCCTTGGTCACTATGTCATCTTCAAGCGCTACAATCTCTATAAACCGGACAAGTGCAAGGGCGGCAATGGATGAAGTTTCTCCATAGCTCGTAGAGCATGCCTAATTTTGATAGTCAAGTGACATGTATGATGAACTACCCTATGCTATTTCCTGTATGACCACGCTATGCTCTATACGAATTATAAAGTAAATTGTTTGCTCTACATTGCATGAGATTATATGGATTTGAAGGGCATATGAGGGGACAGATAATAATCTATCTTACAGCCCGAATGAATGATACAAAAAGATAGGAAACCAAATAAAACCCCCCAGATGTTTATGCCAGTAGTTTACTTGATTTCCCATTAGACAAGTTCAGGAATTCAAAGCCTATAAGCAAAAGGTGAAACGCTCAGCTACAGCTCGACTAGAGAGCAGATCCAGAACTTCTTCCCACTTTTTTAAAAGAAAACAAAGAACTCCTTCCCCCTGCAAACAGTTACTCAGCCTTGGTGTTGAGAGACATCTTGCATGGCATCATAAGCTTTCCTGCATATTCAAAAGAGGACCATCAGAGACCTGCTTCAGTCACTTGTAGTAACACTTAGGAGCAAAAGCACAACAAGAACTTAATAAATACTAATATAAGTATGTTTGGTTCCTCACAATGCATAATGCAACCAATGATGGGTTTGCCACAAACAACAAAAAAGAGGCAGATGGGATACCGTAATGCATCCTCAATCTCAGTGTTAGCTGGGTCCAACTTGAGTCCATCCAGGAAATGTTCGCAAGCACCCTTGTAATCCTGATGATAAAACACAAGTTAATAGCCAAAAACAATTCACACACAAACTCATATAGAGGAAAAAACATCTGACGGTATCTTTTTTTTAGACGGTATCTTCTATGTAACCTTCAGTAACATCAGAGCCGCGCCTTGCCGGTAACAGGCTGTTGGCCAATCAGGCCGCATTTTCCTGCATTCGTTAGCATCTATCAAAGCCTTGTCTCCGTCACCCATGCGGAGCGAGCAAAGGCTCCTGTTTGAGTACATGGTCGCATCATCTGGATCAAGCATCATTGCCTACAAGCAACGAGGAAAATATTTGGAATTTGTGGGCACTGACAATGAGATAGAAAAACTACCACATGACTCAAAAGAGACTCGACATAGTAGATTAATACTGAATGAGTAAGGCTGGAAAACAAAGCCAATTAATCCGACTCACAGTTAACAAATATAGCACAATGTTGACGATATACCACACGTGAATTAAAGTGGCAATGCATAAATTATGTTTCCACTATGTCCTCCTACAAGTGGCTTTCATGACGCTTTTTATCACTTCATTCATTATCCACTATGCCCTAACCAGATCCAGAAGCCAGTAACTGCTAAAATATTACAGTTATACTTAATTTATTCTCAAACAAATGCATCATCATCAGATTAACACACTACTAATCTACCCTCTTCATGTTTATGACAAGCTGGAAGCTCAAGATGTCTTAATTCTCCCATGATTTGTAACAAAACCAGCTCCGGCAATAATAGGCTGCAGACCTGTGGCACCGTGGGTAGGAACCTTTGCTGCCCCGTTCTTTGATAGAAGCCCCCCAGCTCGATGTGAAATTTTTGGTATTTGAATAAGTTTTGACCAAAAGAATATTTTAGATCAATGTATTCGTATTAAAGAATAATGTAAAACCAAATCATAATGAAATCAGAAGCCTTGCCCGCTGAATCTCCCTGCGCCCGTGACGTCCACCCCACCCCCCGTGACCCGGGCGAAACCCTAGCTGCCGAGCCAACCACCCCCTCTCCAACCCTCTCTCCCCTCGCCGCCACTGGCTGGCAGGCGCCGCCGGGCAGAGTCTGCGCGGCGGCGGGACGCTTCGTTACTTCCCTCTCACGAGGCTGGGGTGGCGCGGGGCCGCTAGGCCAAGGAGAGGTGTGGGGCGGCGCGGCGAGCTGGCGTCGGTTGGCGTGGCGTGCGCGGCCGGTTGTGGCGCTGTGTGTGTGTTGGTGGGCGCTGCAGGTTAAGGGCGCGTCAACGTATTGCCGCAGCCCGACCCAGGGCGGCGTGTGCGCGTGGTGCTCATGCGTCATTCTCGACTCGGAACTGCTGCATACTGGGTGGGGGATGCGCGCTTGCGGCCCCTACGGTGCGCCGGTGGCCGGATCTTGTCCTCAGGGCCAAGTCTACCGCTGCTCCGCCAGAGGCGGCGCGCCCTTGCACGCAGAAGGTTGGACGACACGTGCGTGGTGTCTGGATGCTGGGGTGGCGACCCCAAGGGATCTCAATGGGGTTGCGCCATCACGGCTGCAAGGGCAGCGTGGGGGTCGGTCGTGGACACCGGTGGCGGCGGATCTGGGGTTCTCCCTGCACAGATCCGTTGGCTGCGGGTGGTGGTGGCTCGGACTCCGCCGGCGGCCCGGACGACGGTAGTTTGCTCCACCTGCATGGTTGGGGAAGGTCAGAGATCGCGGTGGAGGTGGTGGCGTCCCGTGGGCGCGCGGTGGAGGTGGTGCTGTTGTGGCGGGTCTGATCCAGGAAGGGATGTGCCCTGTTCTTGCGTGTGTATGCGGTGCTACGAGATATGCTCTCCTCCCACTGCGGTAGTCAGCTCGTTTCGAGAAATCCCCGGTGGACTTGGGGATTCGTGGTCTAGGGTTGGGAGAAATCCTTGCTTCGCGATGTCCAAGGCTGACAACGGCAACACCCGCGGGCGCCGTTCCCTCCATGGAGGCGTTGTCTTGGCCCTGATCCGAATCTCTCCCCCGTGCTCGGGGGAAACCCTTGGTCCGGCCTCCGGACCAAGCGATGGCTGCGCCATGGCGTCGTTTCCCTTCTTGGAGGCATCGCTTGTTGCTCGAGGGGACCCGTCTGTGTGGCTCGAGTCGGTATCGGCAATTGCTCTGGTGTGAGTCACCGAGGCGCAATGTACATCATCGCCGCCACTCTCTCGACGACGCCTTCTCCATGTCTACCCGGGCCCTGCCATCCACCTACCGACTTCTTCTTGGCGCAAATGGGTGGGGGTATGTTGGTTTGTGTCATCCTCGGGTCTTGGTCGTGTTGTAGAGGTCTTTGGCGTTGGTTGTGACGCGGCTTGGTAGCTCTGTGATTTGCCTCATTGCCATTGTCTTGGGCTTGATCTAGGTGATGCATATTTCATAGTTCGCGTGGGGTGTGTGGCTGCTAATCCTGGTTGTAATGGCCGAAAGTCATTGTACCCGGCTTCTTTGCCACTTCTTCTCTAATGCAATGATACACATGCTTGTACGTATTCTAGAAAGAAGCCTTGCCCGCTTCAGGTTGAAAGTTCGACAAGAAAAAAGGTGATACACAATCCATTTATAACATATGGACTAAATGAAATGTTAGAAAGGGACAATGTAAGAAGTATATGATGCTTTAATATTACCACACTGTAGGATCCTGCTGCAGAAAAATAATCCTTCTTCTTGAAAGAGTTGTTCGCAAGTTTCTTAAACCCTGCCGCTCTAGTTTTGCTTTTAGACACAGGCTCATCCTGGATCATCACGATATCGAAGTTAATGAAAGACTTCAGATGCACAAAACTGTACAAGTTCTAAAATACTTCGAATTATGATGTAAATATTTGGAATCGCATCTCATTACATAAAAATCCTTTTGCTCATATATCTAGTGACTGCATATTTGTGAGTACCTCCAAGCATCCCTGCTGTGTTGGTACCAAAGAATTTATCGCCTAAATTGTCAACTAAATTCACACAAATTTGTGATATCATGCTATGGTAACTACAAATATGAACATGCATGCTACATAAATCTACATACATACAACATCGCCAGTCTCCACCGGCCTTACCTGCCAATGTGAAAGTCACATTTTCATTGTTAATAACTGGACTGATTTCCTCCATTTAAACTTCCCACGCACATTGTATGATACCATGTACCATCTGCTATCTTATACATAATCTTGTTAGAATTCCTTGTAACTACTTCCACAGAATCGGGGATTGCCGATTGCAGTGGTATTATTTAATATTTATTTATTTCAACTAACCGAACTTGCCTTGTAGTTAAGCCAGAATGTCCCTGAAATATTTATGAAGGCAACCGTGCAAATAAATTTCAAATGGCACGATTTTTACACTGTAAGTTTCACAACTGTGATGATTAGGTAGTGGCCCTTACACCCATGTTTGGCAAAATCCCATTACAACCATAAAGCATGGTAACTTCTGTCTATGTCAGTTATCTGGTAGCATGAACGAAATATTAACGTGAGCCATAATCACGTGAATAATATTCATCCAGTCCTGAGCCCTTGTCTCTAGAAAGATTGCAATAGGAAATTGTCTACTTAGTACTTAAACTTTTTAATTGTCGCCTGTCACTATATTTCTTATTTGTCTGCGCTGTTTTTGGCTTGTAAGAAACTGTGTAGTAAGATTTAGGCTGCATCATCATTGATGCAAAGCCCGGGGGTAATGAACACTTCCCTTTTCTCCAAAAAGAAAATTGCATTATCTTCCTCTTTTTGCCAATGCATGGCATGCCTTGCTTCTTCTGTTCACGTGGGAGGAAGTTGTGTGCTATGGTTAATCCGACAAGCCCAGGCTTTAATTTCAACTGTGCCATCCCAGTATCAAAGCGACTTGGAATTTTGGTTTCCTATTTTTGGCAGGAATTATTCGAATATGCCATGCAAGTACCGGAGCCTTACGCAGTACCCGATACATACCTAGAGACTGTTTGGATGACGCCCCACCACGCCCTGCCAATCCATGGGCAAGCCAAAATTTTGGCGTAGCTTTCAGCCGCCCATGACCCTGCCAACTTTGGCGAAAAAATGAACTGGAGAAGCCCCCCATAGCCAGGACGAGCCAATTATTTGGTGGCCATTCAAAGGAGCGTCAGCACTTGGTCAACTACCAATTTTTTGGAGTAAATTGCAAAAAACCATCATAATTGGGACCCTAACTCATAAAACCGCCATTATTCGATTTTTTTTTCAAAAAACCACCAACATTGTGGTGACAGTTTTCAGAAAACGCTGATAGCAGGATTATAGCGGTTTAACTCATAAACCTGCGCCTCGGGCCCGTTGTCAGGTGCCAAGTGTCCCGGGGCCGAGACGGCGCTACCGGTCAACCCCGTCTCCCCTGACCTTTTCTCTACACGCAGTCGCCAGAGAAGAGGAGCACATCACGCCTCCATTACACGCATGGCCCCGCCGGCTCCAGCAGCCCGACCGCCGGCGGACGAGCATCCCAGCACCGCCGCCTCCAGCCCTCCCCTCAATTTCTCTCGGCTCTCTCCGACGTCTCGTCAGAGTCGGAGGAGACGGGGAGGCGCAGCTCCCCGCGGCCCAGGATCCGCACCACCGTCGCGCCGGATTTTTGCACGCCCAGACCTCCCTAAATCGCCGCCGCCCATCCGGTGGAGCGCTCCAGCACGGCGAGGTGGACCGGCAGCTAGGAGGCAGGCGATGGGACGGCTCCTTTGACCCGGGCCACTCCTGTCCGCGGCTAGGCCGGCGTGGACCCGGCGGTGCAGCTGCACATCGGCGAGGCGCTCTGGACCCCGGCGATGCAGCTCCCTCCAGCTGCTGCCCGCTGCTCCCTCCCGCCCTTATCAACCCTGCTGTTGCTGCTGCTCCTTCCAGAATCATGGAGCCAGGAATTGGCGGAGGCGCAACAAAGAACGGCGGGGCGGCGGCGGCGGCGGAGAAAGAACGGCGGGGCGGCAACAGCTTGCCTCGCCGGCGGCTACTGGCGTTCCGGCGCGGGATCCCCTGCTTCCGGATCAGGGCGGCGGGGGCTGTCGTGTGGATCAGGAGAACGACGACGACTGCGAGTGCGACTAAGATCTACTCGTTGGTTGACCGGGATATTTCCATGTACTGGTAGTTTTTTATCAGAGGAGAAATTCACACTGACATGCGGGCCCATACTATTTTAACGGTCAATCAAACTCCAGTCACATGCCGTTAGTTTTGGTTGCCATGTCATCCCTTACAATGGGACCTATCTGTCAGTTTTAGAGTCAATAAGTGTTTATCTGAACAATCAGTGTTTTTTGAAAACTGTCACCACAATGTTGGTGGTTTTTTGAAAAAAATTCAAATGGTGACGGTTTTCTGAATTAGGGTCCCCAATTATGGTGGTTTTTTGCAATTTACTCCAATTTTTTGGCTTGGCAGCTCTAGGCTCCAATCCAAACAGCCCCCTAGATCTTGGAGGATTGTCGGCAACTAAAGGTCTGAAAGAATAGTGTCTTTTGTTCCCCCTAGAATTCCTAATATGCGTGCAGGGGTTGCAACTTGATAGGGTCAAAGTGTATGCATGTAGAGTTTTAAAACCCAGTGCCTAGCCACCATGTTTGCAATGCTGATTAGAACTCTACATGAATGATTCGCCAAAAAGACATAGTGTCAAAGAGGTAAATCTTACATCATCTGGAAGAACACGGTTGGCAGCAGCGTCCTCCTTAATGCAATTGACGAAGTCAGTTGAAACAAGTTTTTGAGAATGGAGATTCTCCGCAGCATAGGTTAAAGCTCCCTTGGTGTCAGCACCAGCCTATATCACAAAAAAAGATGTTCAGTGTCTGTATCAAGAAAATATGGGGATAAGTCAGTCAGTCCTCAAGATGAAACTGGGTAGCATTTCAAATTTCTGAACTTGAAGGAATGAATAGCCACCATTTCAACTAGATCATTTGGTTGAGTTCACTCTTCACTGTCATCATAATTGGTAACCGATAAAATGGTTAAGAAAGTATCTACTGCAAGTGGGGCAAATTGCAGAGTACTAAAACTGCGGCCAAGTTCACAAAACAAAGGCCAGCATAGAAGTCAAGCGCTCTCAACTTCACCGAGAAAAAAAAAATGTCATTACATAGCAAACGGAATCATCAAAATTAAAAGACTTGAAAAGGCTAAGATGAAGGTGCAATACCCTAATCAGGAGAAGCATACAGTTCCTTGAGTCAGCATCTACAGCTGCAATGAGAGGCGTCTTGCCATTTACCTCTTTATTGCGCTGTTGAGAGACAATTAAGATATCAGCTCCTATGGTCAAAATGATAATCAAGGGATAAAGATAAAAATGGATACATAAATATCACTAAGGTCAAATAGCTTTCAGGGCATTACAAAATACACAAGCATACTGAACTTATTGATCCAACATATTTTATAGCTTACTAGAATTTGGTCAGACCTTGGAATTTTAGATGGCACATAAAAGTGAGCATCAGCACAAGATAGAGAAGACTATATTGTGGCAAATACGCAAAAAATACAAGAAGTTATTTCTAATTATCGTTGTTAACATTCAAGGGACTGGAAGTGACGACATGTGCAGTGGTACATATCTTGTATTCCATACAAAAAAGTAAGCAGGAGAAGAGCTATTACTACAGCAAGGAAATAGATCTTAGATTTGATAGTATATTACTATGAATTTAAATACAAGTGCATGAAGTACGTCGAATCGTTGACACATGTTACGATGGTGTGATTTGAACCAGGGAAAGAAGAAAGAAAACTGTAATCAAGATTTCAAGAGTTACAGTGGCACGATCTCAACAATGTGGAAGATTTGGGGGCTTTGCAATGGCTGCACGTTTGAGAATGAGACTCGAATTGCCAAGAACCGGAAGATTCCATTCTCCATGAGCTTATAAACTTACGTCTGCATTGTGGTCCAGCAAAATCTTCAAAATGCCGTCATGCCCTTGAGTAGCAGCGCAATGAAGTGGTGTCCCACAAAAGGCTACCGGGTCAATATAGGCTCCTTTAGCAAGCAATAGTTTAACAGTTTCACAATCTCCTGAAGATAATGCACAAACTTAATGGATAAGAGGATATGTATTTCTGTCACATTCTCAATCCATCCCCCTGATTTCCATTAATAAAATAACAAGCTGCAAAGACTTAGAAACAAAATGAATCAATGAATTTATTACAGCAGAGCATATGTATTTCTTGGGACATCTTTCTTTTCAAAAGTCTCATGCACCTCACTCTGCCTTGACCATGTGCCATAAATAACGACTTAGTCTGGTCAGGAAGGCATTCATTAAAGCCAATACATTCTGTGGCTAGATAATTTATTACCATATTAAACAAAGGAAAACATATCCTATTAATAAAACAATACTAAACCACACCATAGTACAACTTTAAAATTCAAAGGACAACTTAAGAAAACTTAGGCAGCATACAAATGCAAAACAGAGGCTTGCGTTTCTAGAGATAGACCTGATGCAGTGGCTTCATGTAAAGGGGAAAGCCCATCGTGGCAGCTTTTGTTTGGATTGGCACCATGATCAAGAAGATATTTGGCAATACCCACACCCTTACAAGATATCGCAAAAAACAGAGGTGTTCTACCTGTCAAGCACACAGTAATGTAGCTTATTGATGCAAAACCTTTCAGGGTTTAGCAAAGAAATAAACGCATAACTTTTAACCCCCCACAGAAAAGTATGAAGTAGAATGAAAGATTTTAAAAGACAATATGGCCCAAATGGGAACGAATTTAACTTTATAATTTAGACGTCTCCACAACAGATGATTGCATATATACACCTGCAGCATATGCATATGTCCGAGAAGTAAATAAAACAATCCTGAAGAAATAATAATTTACCCTCGATGGGGCCTACTTACATTGCCATGCTTATGTAGGATATGGCCTGAGATATCATTAACTGTGCATGGTCTATTTCCATAAGAAGCTATATGACCACTTATTGAAAAAAACAGGCACGTCACAGACATATCTTAACGTTAAAGAGATAAAGTCAGAGTGGCAAATATGCAGGGCAGCAGAGATGTTATATGATCAATTATGAGTGAGATAATCATAATTTAGCAAGCTCAAAACATCAAGCACGGCGAAATCATAATTTCGATCTACAGATCAAGCAACTCATACAAACAATAATAATTATTTGGAGGACATGAAAATGGAAACAGAGGTTCCATTCCCGCTTGACCCCACTGCAAATGATAGCACTTTGTGAAATCTGGCAAGCTCATATATACTTCAATAAAAACACGGAGCAAACAAAAATAAAATGACAACAAAATCCTAAATCGACATAGGATTTTGGAGGGACCCTGACCTCCCTTGTCGACGGCGTTCACATCAACCTGCAGTTCCTCGACCAAGTACCTGCACACCTCCAGCCTCCCTCGGTTAGCGGCGACGTGCAGTGCCCCGAGACCCTGTAGCAACCCGGCATCCTCCACCCTCAGCGCCTCCACCGTCTCCTTGAGGCGGCCCCTGCCCATGTCCAGCATCGTCACCAGCCCTGCAGCGGATTGGACGCGAAAAATCAGCACTCAAATCTCCCAACCAAGATCCGAGACGAGGAGATCGAGGGCCACAGCCACGTACTCTTGAAGAGGGGGAGATCTCCGTCGGACGCCGCTTGGAATATCATGTTCAGCACCGGCCCGCCGACTGCGGCACGAGAAGCAGCGTTAGCGTCTGGGGCTGGGGGTTAGCGTTGGGGTCGGGGTCGGGGTCGGGGATAAGACGTGAAGGAGGGGCTCACCGGTGAAGGGAGCGGGCGAGCCCGGCGGCGCCATGGCGTGGATGGAGAGTAGGAGTTGGTAGGGTTTTGGGTGGGGAGAAGAGAGAGAGAAGGCAGCGAGATGAAGACGATCCGCGTGAACGGAGAATCTATGCGGAGATAAAAAATGGGCAACCGTCTGCCGGCTGTCAACCACGACGCCACCGGCTGTTCGACTACCCAGCATTGAATTGTACTGCGAGAGCATCTCCAAGTAGATTTTGGGTCTAACTGATTGCGAGCACAACGCATATCCCGCCCATACATGCCTGGACCTCTGTTCTCTCTCCAAAACATATCCATCCTTATGGACTCTCGTAACTAGCGAACGTTTGTCAGGTAGGATGGCGCATGTGAACATTTTAGGTGTCATTTTTAGTTTTTAGGGGGTGACAGTTTCTTTAGAGTGGCAATTTCTTCAGAAAAATTACTTTTTCACTTGAAAACTGTCGTCATTTGATTTTTCTTCACAATTAAAACTGCCATCAAATGACATTAGTTTGCCACCCCCCTCCCAGCGAACGCCAGCTGGGTAACATTACCGTTTATTATCCTTTGTTAACTTAAAACATTTTATATCTTTTAAGCCAATATTTCAACTTTATTTTTTTATATTTGAACTCCAGGCGGAAAGACCTTTGAAACAAGACCAATCTTCCCGCAAAAAGGAGGAACAAGACCAATCTTGATTATATTTTGCCTAGTTTGATTTTTGTTTCGGTCTGTATTTTGAAACGAGCGAAATAAGTTTTTTAAAATGTGTGAAATCTGTTTTTTTAAAACACACTAATTTCACTCAAATAAAAAACAATTTCATTTATTTTAGAAGCTTATATTGCTTGTTTAAAACACATATTTCACCATTTTGAAACACTGGTTTCATTATTTTCAAAAACTGATTAATTTGACTTAAAAAAATAAATTTCACTCATTCCAAAAGTTGATTTCTATCAAATAAAACAAGCAATTTCACTTGTTTAAAGAATAGATTTCACTCGTTTCAAAAAAAGTGATTGAAACAAAAAAAAGTCAAACTACTCAAATATCTAAGATTGGTACTATTCTAAAGGCCTTTGCGCCAGTGGTTCAAATATATAAAATTTGAAAAATCAAAATGTTGGTTTTAAAGATATAAATGATTTAAATAGGCAAAAGTGGAATAAAAGGGTGGATTTGTTTGGGAGAGAGAAGAGAGAGAATGGGGATGTGCATGGCATGGCTCATATATGGATGTGATAGAAGTTGTGCACACAGCTGGTTAGACATAGCCTTATGCTCTCCAGCAACTCTGCTATCCATAAAAAACTACTGTTTAGAGAGAGTGCACTAAAAAAATGCCCTCCAATTTCCCCGAACTTCCCGCACATGTACTAAGAGATGGCTCTTCACCTAAAATTTAGGCGGGCGACAACCGTTTGAAGTTTCATGCCGCACCTTCCCGTGGCATCGTGCCACTTGTGGGATGGTGACGGCCAACATTGCACGTGTCAATGACTTGAAGACCCTAGGCCATTAGCTAGACTTGTTTAATGAAAAATAGAAAAAGTATATGTTTGGAGAAGATGCTTACGGAACTGGAAAAAGATGTCACTAGACAACTTCCTCTATTATATAAACACCCATAAAACCACTTCTACATGGAGGTGTTTACATGAGTAAGGATGATAATGGGTCAGCCCTCTCTGGACCTGAAACTAGACAACTGCCCCTATTATATAAACATCCCATAAAACCACTTTTACATGGAGGTGTTTACATGAGTAAGGATGAGAATGGGTCGGCCCTCTCTAGACCTAACACTCGTTTGGCCCCTCCGCTTTGTCCAGGGACATGGAGCCGACCCAATGATCTATGATGACTGGCCTCATGTCCCATTGGATAACACGGTCTGACCCATTTTAATATTAATTTTGCACAAAATATGGAGTAATAACACAACAACATATTTTCAAATAATACCATTTAGCGGTAAGAATTTTTAGCATGTTAGGATGCAACCTCGTTTCTTTTTCTAGCATGAACAAAAGTTAATTTCGAGTAATACTTGAAAAAATTGGATGAGCACAAGGCTAACAATCCTCGCACATCTATATGCTTCCACGGGCTACGACGGAGAACACGGGCACCACATTCATTCTGCACACGCCTAGCTTGTTGTTGGCCTAGCAGAGGAAGAAAGTAGCCCTTGGGGCAATGGTGCGGAGGGCTTGCGGTGGCAACCATTGGGGTTTGGTGTAGCTCAGAAGGCAGAGAGATGACGCAGGAAGGCGGGAATCGATGAGAAGGAGCACGAGGATGAACAGCGTGGTGGCGAAAAAGGCTCCATTGGTAGCCGACGACAGTGAAGGACAAAGGCAGCGCAGGTAGTTGAGGCATGTCATCCTTTCCCTTCATCCCTTCATACAACTCGAGAGGCGGTTTGACTAATCATCATGGGCCAACAAGGCAATGCAGAGCTCATGAGCACGACGATGGTGGTTCCTTGGGTGATCGTGGTGCGACATAGGTGACGAAAAAGATCTATGGGATGCAATGATGGCGATGAGCTTACGGTCGTGGGCCTGAAGTAGCACCCTCCACCGGTACTACTTTGGGCACGCCACTGGTACTTAGGTTGCCAATCACGAGCGTAGTTTTGTGCTCCCCACTGCTAAGGTTTATGGGAATGAAGACGTCCATGTCATAGTTGTCGTATCCTAATTGATGTTCTATCAAACACCGCTGACGATCCCAATATCGTTGTAGCCATTCACTTCCGACGAGCCCCACCGTCGTTGTCGGTGTCCACGGCTGGATCCAGCAGCCATTGACGGTGGCCACACCCTTGTGCCTGATACGTCTCCATTGTATCTATAATTTTTTATTGTTCCATACCAATATTATACAACTTTCACATACTTTTGGCAACAATTTATATGATTTATTGGACTAACATATTGATCCAGTGCCCAGTGCCAGTTTCTATTTGTTGCATGTTTTTTGTTTCGCATAATATCCATATCAAACGAAGTCCAAACGCGATAAAACTTTACGAAGATTTATTTTGGAATATATGTGAATTTTTGGAAGAAGAATCAACGCAAGATGGTGCTCGAGGATGCCCTGGTAGGCATCCCACCTTTCTTCATCAACAACTATCGGTTAGTCTCGGTTGAGCCTTAGTTTTTTCCTTCTTCACATGATGTGTGCTATTCTTGGAATGTCATTTTATTTTATTTTGCTTGCTGTTTGATTAAAATATTGAGATATGAAATTCTTAAATGAGAGAGAGTCCTCACATAGCTACTTAATTATTAACTACTCACTTGATCTTCACTTATATCTTTTTCGAGCAGTTTGTCATTTACTCTTGTGCTTCACTTATATCCTAAGAGTAAATTGTTGAATGAATTGAATATCATAAAGTTGAAACTATATGTGCTTCATATGCTCGTCCCATGGGGAGTAATGACTTCACATATAAGAAGTATAGGTGGTAAAATTTATTGAAAGCTAACAAACACAACATTGGTCACTTGAACAATTCATGAATGAATATACTATCTTGGACATCTTCTATGATTGTGAGCCCCCATTAATTATTTTCAAACTTGATCAAGTAGTTGATGTTGGACAAGGAAGACAACATAATGAGTTATGTTTGTTTATATTCACATAGAAGTTATATTGTCATGGATCCTCTAACATGTGGTGCTTGCCCAATATCTTTGCTAGCCAAAAATCCGCACTATCTCTACTTGTGCATCAAAAACCCTTAAACCCAGTTTCATGTCACAAGAGTCTAGTATACCTACCTATGGATCGAATAAGATCCTTCAAGTAAGTTGTCATCGATGCACAAGGCAATAAAAATTGCTTCTAAATATCTACGATCTTTTATTGTAAGGGAAAATAAGTGTTGTACGAACTTGTGATGGTAAAGAAATAAAAGCGACAGACTGCATAATAAAGGTTGCCATCACAAGGGCCAATATAACGTGACGTTCCTTTGCATTAAGAGCTCGCGCATCCAAAAATAAAAAGCGCATGACAACCTCTGCTTCCCTCTGTGAAGGGCCTATCTTTTACTTTTATGTATTTACTTTTCATGCAAGAGTCAATAGTGTTCTTCTCTATTCCATTTCTATCTTTTTCTCTTTGCAAGCATCATGTGGTGGCGAAAGATCCAGACACATATATCCAGTTGAATATAGGTGATCATGAGTTATTATTGTTGACAATTATCTCTATGATAAATAAGTTGGGAGGCAAAATATTATGCCCTATCTTACTCTGTGTTCGATGGATGCTATTTGTTCTAAAAATATGCTCTGAGTGTTAGCAATCATGGAAGACTATATGATACTTGAGTATGTGGAATTTGCTAAATCAAAGCTCTTACATAGACCCTTTCTGAAAATAAGATGAATTGCAATTGTTTGATGACTGAGAACATAGTTTGTTAGTTTTCAAGAAAGTCTATGGTCTATACTTTAACATGTGAATAGCTTGCTACTTGATCATGAGAAGTTTTATGAGATGAGCTACTGTTTTATTATGCTAGAAAAAGTGATCGAAATTATCATTGATCAAACTTATGCACTATACTAGCATTCAGACTTCATAAATTATTTCTTTTACCATTTACCAACTCGAGGACGAGCAGGAATTAAGCTTGGGGATGCTTATACGTCTCCAATGCATCTATAATTTATGAAGTATTCATGCCATGTTTACAACAATTTTATATGGGTTGGGTGCAATTTTATATGATTTAAATGAGACTAACCTGGATTGACGCTGTTTTCAGCAGAACTACAATGGTGTTGCTTTTTGTGCAGAAATCAAAGTTCTCCAAATGCAGCAAAAATTTTGACGATTTTTTGGGAGAAAAAAAGACACTAGAAGCTTCGTGGGAATGCCAGAAGAGTCACGAGGTGGCCACCGCCCATTAGGGCGCTCCTAGGGGGGGTAATGGTGCGCTGGTGGGTGGTGGGCTCCCTCTGGGCCATCTTAGCATGAGACCGACGCCAAAAAAATCCTATAAATAGAGAAACCACCAGAAATAACCCTAGAACTTGGACTCTGTCGCCGCACGCCTCTGTACCTTCGAAATACCATCTGGAGCCCTGTTCCGGCACCCCGCCAGAGGGGGAAATCATCACCGGAGGCCATCTTCATCATCCCGGTGGCCACCATGATGAGGAGAGAGTAGTTCACCCTCAGGGCTTAGGGTATGTACTAGTAGCTATGTGTTTAATCTCTCTCTCTCGTGTTCTTGATTTGGCACGATCTTGATGTACCGCGAGCTTTGTTAATATAGTTGGATCATATGGTGTTTTCCCCCTCTCTATCTTGTTGTGATGAATTGAGTTTTTACCTTTGAGGTTTCACTATTATCGGATTGAATACTTTTGTGGATTTGAGAACACTTGATGTATGTCTTGCATATGGATACTCGTGGTGACAATGGGGTACTATATTGATTCACTTGATGTATGTTTTGGCATTCAACTCGCGGATTCCCTAGGCGACAATGGCGTAATCTATGCATAGGGGTTGATGCATGTTTTCATCCCACTTTCCCCGGTAGAAATCTTGGGGTACTCTTTGAAGTTCTTTGTGTTGGATTGAATATTATGAATCTAAAGCTGTTTGATGTGTATTGTATAATTGACTCACGGATACTTGTGGTGACATTGGAGTATCTAGGTGACATTAGAGTTGGTTGATGCGTATCATATGGTGTTATTTTAGTACGAACTCTTGGGCTGTTTGTGATACGTATAGGAATAGCTCGATAGATTGATCGGAAAGGATAACTTCGAGGTGATTTCGTACCCTACAAACAATTTATTCTTATGTTCTCCACTAGATAAGAACTTTGGAGTGATTCTTTATCGCACGTTGAGGGATGGTTATATGGTTCAATTATGTTAGCACTGTTGGAAGATTGCACTAGTGAAAGTATGAACCCTAGGCCTTGTTTCTAAGCATTGCAATACCGTTTGTGCTCCGTTTTATCACTTGCTACCTTATTATTTTATATTTTCAGATTACAAAAACCTATATCTACTATCAATACTACACTTGTATCACCATCTCTTCGCTGAACTAGTGCACCTATACAATTTACCATTGTATTGGGTGTGTTGGGGACACAAGAGATTTCTTGTATTTTATTGCAGGTTTGTTTGAAAGAGACCATCTTCATCCTACGCCTCCCACGAATTGATAAATCTTAGGTCATCCACTTGAGGGAAAATTGCTATTGTCCTACAAAACTCTGCACTTATAGGCCCAACACGAGTCTAGAATAAGTTGTGTAGTAGACATCAGACATAGACTAATTAGCTATAGGGAGAGGTGGGGGACGCATCTGTTGGTGGAGAAGGAGGATAAGATAATAGGAGGAGAAGAGAAGAGACGAGAAGGGAGAATAAAGAGGAGTAGACCAAGGCGATCTGGGATGCTGGGATCAACCAATCAGAACACAATATTTCGACCACGCATGATTGACCCAAGTACAAGTGGCGCGAGTATCGGCTACCGTTATTTCTTTTATTATTTTCACTATTATTTACTAAATTACTGGGACTCTTCACCTCGCACCCCCTGCGCAAAATGCCGGCAAGAAAAGGGCTTTGTCCCATACACCAGTTGCCCTTTTATTCTCATAAAATCAAATGAAGCACAAAAATCCTAAGAGTTTGGCATCGTGACATATCATGATATGTCTACTAAAGGCTTCGGTAAAATTTTGAGAATGTTTCACAAATGTTGTCACATGGACTGCTTACAAACCGGACCAACTTCGAGGAAGAAATTAGGTTTCGAGACGAAACAAGGTCAGGTTTGGATGTGAAATGACTGCTACTTCTTCGGTTGGCCTTTAATATTTTTTCACGCAGTTATATGTATCATGTCAAAATTTGAAATTTCACGAGTTTGCTTGATGTACTTAAAATATTAATGCATATAGGCATTTAATGAATATAATTCAAATTTGAACGGCAGGTACATAAAATAATTGCCAAAAATGGATTGAAAACCTAATTGGTGGCCCTTACTCTATGGTTAGGCCTTATGTAAGGAAATGAGAGCAGTTCGAGGAATCGGGTGGTTGAGACACCGATGCCAACGTTGCCCGGGGTATTACCCGCGGCAGTCCAAGACATGACCCGACTATACTAGAAGGCCCTTGCCCGGGTTGTCCAAGGCGCCATACGGGCCGGCTCTCCATAGGCCGGGAGCCTGGAAGGACCCGGCGAGGGAAATGAGACCCGGCCGATGAAAGACCCAGCCTGGGTTGATTAGTGCGAAAGAGAATACGGGTGCCTGAACGTGGCCTAACATGGAGGTGGCCCAATAGGCCCGCTTTGGACCGTTCGAATAAGACCCGGACTAATATCCAGCTTGTAATAGAAAAGAGACTAGTTGTAGTCCTACTAAGACTCTACATATAAGCCGGCCCCTTCAACTTATATAAGGAGGGGCAAGGCACCCCAAGACAGACAAGTTTGAGACATACAAATTAATAGCTCTCGAGATAGAGGTAGCAAAAGAGCACCCTTGTAATCGAGATCATCATCATCAATAGCAATGAAGTATGATGTAGGCTTTTACCTCCACTGTGAAGGACCGAACCTAGGTGGACTTGCGTCTCTCGTTCCCGGTCAACCCCGTTCAAGCGATCGCCTAGGAGCGATGGGCGACTTAGTTCTCTCACGAGGACATCCGCCGTGACAAAACCACGACAAACGTGGTGGTTATTGACATTTTAATTTTGAAAATTTCAAATAAAATCCAAAAATCAGGAAACTTGATATGGTGTCATGATATGACTGCTATATGTGTGCTAAAAGTTGGAGAATATTTTAGAAAAGTTGTCACATAGCCTGCTTACAAACCGGACTATCTCCCACGAAGAAACTTTCGGAGAAGGAACGAGCTAGGTTTGCATGTGGAACGATCGATGCTTTGTTGGTGGTCCTACATTTTTTTATCATGTCAAATGTTGACATTTTTCGTGGTCCATTTGCTATATTTAATCCTTTAAATACATTCTAGCCATTTAATTGATATAACTCCAATTTGAATTGCATGTACATAATCGCCAGAAATGGGCTGACAATCCTATTGGTTGTCTATAGTGTATGTTTATATGCCTTATGCAAGAAAATAAGTGGAGTATCAGACACTAGGAGGCCAAGACTCAGGCACCAACATGGTAGTTATTATCATTTTAATTCTTAATAATTCAAATGAAGCCAAAAATCAGAAAATTTGGTATGGTGTGGTAATATTCTGAGAATTTTTCAAACAAGTTGTTGCATGCAAAGCCACCTCCCCTTCCTCGGTTGACTTTAAAACTTTATTCACACACGCACGCAAGCACGCACGCACGCAGGCACACACGCGCACGCACACACACACGCGCACACACACACACACACACACACGATTACATGTGATCAAAATTTGGCATGTGATCAAACTTTATTCACTCCTCAAATTACCAATGGCGGGCACAAACACACACTCCCCATTGGTACTTGAGTTACTAGTGGCGGGCAACTATACATACCAGGCACTGGTATTTTAGGTTAGAATAACCACGGGCCAGAAAACACCAAGGCACAAATTTCAGCACGCCCCTCGTAACTCAAGTATCAGTGACGGGCGCGGGTTTGAAGAGCGTTGTCAGCGCTTAACAGGCCAGATTACACAACGGTGCGTAGGTCGTTGCCCGCGTGGGCCAGCCCGATAAATCGCTTGCACGTTCGCTTGCCTAAAAAAGAATGCTCTCTTGCTTGCTGCCCATTCATCTAAAGTGTTCGTGGTTAGAAAAAAGTTTGCTGTCTGGTGGTCTACTGTCTTAGAAAAATCATAAATAGTTCATGGGTTTATGAAATGTTCATGAATTTGAAAAACTGTACAAGGATTTAAAATAAGTTCATGAAATAAAAAAATCATGAATTTGAAAAATGTTTATGGACTTGAAATAAAGTTCATGGATTTGGGAAATGTTCGTAAATTTGAAAAAGTTTCATGGATTTAAAAAATGTCCACAAATTTGAAAAGAGTTCGTAGCTTTCGAAAATATTCATGAATTTTTAAACAGTTCACAGATTTCGTGGATTCAAAAAAAGTTCATTGTTTTGAAAATAGTTTACAAATTTTGTGGATTCAAAAAAAAGTTCATGGATTTAAAAAAATGCAAATTTGAAGTAAAGTTCACAAATTTCACGAAAATGAAAACCATTCATTATTTTAAAATAATAAAATAAAAATAGAAATAAAGAATGAACACAAAAAATGTTCACAAATTTGAAAAGAGTTCATAGATTTCAAAAACATTCATGAATTTTCAAAAAGTTCATAAATTTTGCGTATAAATTTCATAGATTTGAAAAAACTCAAGGATTTGAAAAAAATTTCACAAATTTTTTGGATTAAAAAAAGTTCATGGATTTTAAAAATCTTTGCAAATTTGAAGAAAAGTTTGCAAACTTAAAAAAAAGCGAAAATGAAAATAGTTCATTATTTTAAAATGAAAATAGAACTAAAACATGAACGCAAAAAAAAAAGAGACGGAAAAGTAAAAACAAAAAGAGAAAGAGGAAGGGAAAAAACGCATTACCAAATAGAAAAACTTGTGCAAAAAAAAAACCTGCAGAAAACCCGGCCCAGAAAACCGTTAGTGCAACATGGGTTGTGCGCCGTGTATCATTTTGTAATCTGGAGCACACTGATAATTTTGGCCCACAGCTAATATGGGTCGATGTTACCAGTGGCCGCGCAAACTGGCGCTTGTCAAGTAAGTGGCCAGATTACCAGTGACTTGTAACGGTCCACATATAATCATTTTCCAGTAGTGGCAGCGGACATCTGCAACAATGGTGCGAGATGGGGATGAGCATCTAGGCGGCAAATCTCACGTGACAAGGCTAGATGTGCATCGGCTACGCTAGGTAGCGGTTGGAGATGGAAAGATCCCCCAGCCTATTTTTTTGACTTTTTTTTCAGCATGCAAAACCCCCCTAGTAATTGAACATATAAAGCCTGCTAGGCTAGCCGCCCACCGGAGGCCTTTGCGTCGCAAGATCGTTTTCTATCGAACGATTTCACATAGACAGGATTTTTTACGGTGCTGCCAAAGTCCTGGCCGTTGGTCCTTGTTGACTCCTTTATTTTGCTTTTTCGTGCATGACAGGTGGGCCTCAAATGTCCCCGGGCCCAGCGTCTCGTGTGTGTCCCGTGTGCGTCCTGGGTAAGAGAAGGAGAGAAGTGGGGGTGCACGGTGAAAACCTAGTCACCAATCCCTCGCATCCCTGAACAGCCAATCCGCCCGCTCCCCTCTTCCCCTGCCCTCCTCTACGCCGCCGCCTCCTCCCCTTCCCTCCTCTGCGCCGCCTCCTCCTCCCCTTCTCCCCTGCTTTCCACCGCCTCCTCCTCCCCTGCTCTCCACTGCACCGCCTCCTCCTCCCCTTCACTTTTCTCTCCTGGGGCGGCGACAACCTACAGGCAAAAGGCGACGGCGATGTCGCTCAATTTGATCTGCAGGAGAGAGAGAAGGAAGGAGAGGAGGGAGAAAGGAAGAGGAAAGAGAAAAGGGAGGTGCGGCGACGGATGGGTGAGGGTCACCGGAAGGAGCGCCGCCGGCTCGTCGCCTTTCACACCGAGGTGGAGCAAATATGCCTCTGTACAGCCCTCATGCTCGCAGGTTCCTCCTTCATTCCTGCCTCCCCTCTTTTGATTTTTGATTAGTAAAGTTGTACCTGCTTGTCCCTCAAGTTTCCTCCCTTTGGCTCATGGATGAAGCTGTCGGCTGCAGGGGCCTTGCGAGAAGTGGAAGGTAGAGGTCGTACGCCAGCCGGAGCAACAGGAGCAAGGATCTGGCGTCATCTGCCTCCCGGTTGCACAACACCACTGCATCTCCTTCCTGTTGTTGTTGGTGGCATCCGCCTCTCAGTTGCATGCTGCCACTGCATCTCCTTCCTGTTTTATTTTTAGATTTTACATGTTCAGCTATAGGTTGGCTTGATCTCTTGTGTCGGGGAGGTGCGAGGTTAGGCATTTAGGCAATGGCAGCCACAGTTTCAGTGAAGGATGTCCATGCCATGTGCAATGAGGGATAGGCCATCAGCACAACGGTATGCGTGTTTTAGTTTTCCTTATTTTCCTAATTTTAGTTCTCTACGGTCTTCTATTTTTATTTTTATTGTTCTTATTTTGTATAGGTCCTTTGGGTCCTGATGAAAGTCACTGTCGGTGGCAGGGAATTCGTCACCGGATGCGTCCTATATGTGGTGATGATCTCCTACTTTCTTTTCTTGACTTGTGTTTTGTTCTTCCTTTTTGTCCAACTTAGTAATCGTGCTCTTGCTTTTCCTTTCGTCTCCGTTGTAGATGGGTGTGTTCCCATCTAGTCGTTGGTGAGAAACGATTTCTTCTAGGCCAGTGGTGTTCCTTTGTGCTATAGCCAGTGCGCTATCTCCTAGGTAGTAGTTGTTTTCTTCCACTACCTACATGTACTCCTTAGGGCTCCTTTGATTGGAAGGATTTTCATAGGAATGGAGGAGGATTTGAATCCTTAGGATTTTTTTTCCTATGTTGGTTGTTTGATTCAGGGATACCTATTTTATCTTTCATTTGCCCTTCTGCTCTCCTATTACCACTATCTTTCCCGAGTGTGTGCCCTTGCTTTATGACATCTTTCACTTAGGGAGCAGTTTACTTCATTGGCTTATTCCTTGCGTTTGAGCTGGTCATTGTTTGTAGCTAGAGTCAGTGGAATAATGAAACCATTTTAGATTTGAATTTACTCTGCATTTAAAGTGATGTTGAACTCTGGGTGATGAGATCGATCGTTGAGCTTGAGGAGGTCTGAATTCATTTTTTTTCAATTCTAATTTAGTCCAGCCTTTTAAACAATCATTGTTACTTCACAATAAATTTGATTATTTTTACTTTTTTGTCCTTGTTGTAGTGTTTAGGTCTTTGAAAATTCACTACTATTTGTTTCTGAAGATAAGATTTACACATCTTCGAAGTTGCACTTCCATGGTACTTCGCTTTTGGTTTTAACCATAAGAGCATCAGCATCAGCCAGGAGCTAGGCCTACCTCTCATTTATGTTTTGTTCATGTAAATGCCCCTCTTTCACTCTTATTACATTTATCTTGGTGTGAGTCATGAGATTCTTTTCAGGTGATATCAGTCTATATGTTTACCAAATCAATTTTCCAATCTATTTTTCCCTGCCAAGGCTTCAACTTGCCCAATACATTATAGAAAGCAATATTAGATAGGGATAAATGTAAAGGCTTGTGCCGCTGCCTGTGGGTCTAGGTGCCTACGTGTCTATGTTGCTATGGAGGCTCATCGCTTGCTCTATGTCTAAAACAATCGCATGTGTTACTGTTTCTTCCTCCCTGCCCCTTCTCTTACCAGCCAAGCTCATCAGTCCTTCCCGCCTCACCCTCCTTTCACTCCCTCGCTTCGTCTCTCGCTCGCTCTGTCTGCAACTCGTCTACGGATATATGTGTCTGGATTTAGTTGATACTCCTACTGTGTTTCAGACGTGGTGTTCTTTCTTGAATAAATTAGCAGATGCTTGCTTCTGTTAATTAGAGCTCTTGCATTAGGAGTACTACGCTGTGCTTGCATGCAATTCTCTTGGTTTAAACAGCAGCAGCGCCCAGTCAACAATTAGTAGAAGTGGTTATGAGATGAGGCAAAGGAGAGCAGAGAGGGCCAGCCGTCGTATATGCAATGCATGGAAGTGGCTAATGATTCCATTCAAGTAATGAATGAATAGTAGTTGCTAATTCTATTATAGTGATTACAAGCATAGTTGACCTATCGTCTGTGTGGTGTGGTTGTTATACACACTCTTTACATTTGTGTTTTCCCCTTCTAGCTTTCATATGCGTGCTTCCAATGTACATACGTCTGGGTTCATCTCCGCCCTAGATGCCCGTGGCTTTCCCTCTTTTGGTGCGGTTTAGAAATAGAGAGTTGAATGATAGGAAAAACAGACAGAAGAGTGAAAATTATGTGGCTGCATTGCTGATGAATTTTACAATCTGAAGTTATTGCTTATGGATACCAGTATTACATTGGCATTGGTTTTTAGATCTGCTTGTTCTTACCTCTTTGCCTATATGCTCTATAGGGGAGCTTTTATTCTCTGTTTGAACTGTGGTTTCTGAATTTGGTTTCTTACTAAAGAAATAACTAAAGCTTTGCTTTCTTCGAAAAAGAAGCTTTGCTGCTGCACACTATTTTCTTGCCTTTCCTTGAAGATGATTATATTGATTAGTTGCGGGCTTTTATCTCTCTACGTTTTTTGCCTCTGTTTCCAGGTTATTTCATATAAAGCCATGAACCTAGCATGAACTCGAAATATGAACCATTGTATATGAAGATTCTATCTGAGTACGTATTTGCATGTTCGTAGATCTACTACATATGCTTTATTATGTATAAATATGCCATGTAAGTATCTACCTTTAGGTCATTATTGCTTGCACATATAATGGTTCCAGTATCTGGTTTGATTTTGTTTTTATGTGTGAACAGAACCTATCATGGAGGAGGTTGACATCACAGACAAGTTCATGCTTGAGGTCATTTTCATTAAGCCGCAGCTCGCACAACCACTATTTTTACTACTGCAAAGTTGGACAGAGTTTTGCATAACAATCAAGTTCCGTACCAGCACGCGGCATCAGCGACATGATGCTGAAGCAATGGCACTATCCGGAAATTCATCTAATTCCATAGAAGTTGCAACGGATGTTGCAGCGGCTCGAGTTATCAGATACATGGAGGCTGTGTGTGCCAAGGTGCTCAAGGACTATAGTTACAACAAATTGAAACAAACAAAGGAAAGAGAATTGCATCTAATTGGTTTGTTAATAGACAAAGAAAAGTAGATCAAAGAGCAGAATTGGAAGATCAGAGAGCTTAGCAAAGGCTTTGCAGACAATATGTATCAAGTTAAAAACACTTTTGCTGGGATTCATCACATAGCTAAAGACGGTGTATACTCAACCAGTTCTACAAACGGCAATGACCCCACAAGGCTGCTGTTGATGTGCAGAATGAACTTGCTCATCTGCAGTATGCAGTTGACTGACTGATGACTCTATGCAGCTGATTCGAAACACATTGGTTTATCCCTTTTAAATAGAGTCTACTTCCATAGCCTATGTACCTTTGGAAGATGCTTACCGGCTATAACAACTTTATTTAAATGACCAGCGATACCGCCTGCATCTCACCGTGCTAACTAATTAGTCTGTGAAGTTTTGTGTATAGGTTCACCCAAAGAACATGTTTACTTTTGGCACTACTCTCTGGTCATCATGTTTACTCTACTAAGCTACCTAAATAGCCTATGAAGCTTTGTGTGTATAGCTTCACCCTAAGAACCCGTTTGCTTTGGCACTACTCTCTGGTCATATATAAATTTTGAATGCATGATGCTATATTGTATCCATGTGATATATCTATGCCGACTGAGTCTACTCAAGCTTTCTGCTTCTGTGAGATAAGAAATCCACTTATATTGCTCTATATCTGAATATCCACTATTTGTAATACAATCCACATTGCATCATCTTGCCATCTACATCTCCTATTTACTCAGTACTAATAACATTCCTTCTAACTCGCTCCTTGCGCCATTGGCGCAACCAGGTCATCTAGTGGGGAGAAAGGATGATTGCTGAGAGCTCCATTCCTCTAAATGCCGTTTTTTTCGCAGTCAAGTGTTTTTTCGGATGGTTAAGAGATGCTCTTACTACACCCAGACCGTCAGATAAGAGAGATGAAAGCCAATAGAAATCAAAAAACATCAACTAGATATTTATGCATGCAAGCATGACAGAATTACTTGATTCCCATCAGATTACTTGATATCCCAACAGACTACTTGGTTCAGGAATTCAACAGATTACTTAGTTCAAGAATTGAAAGTCTTTAAGCAAAAGGCGAGACGCTCAATGACAGGCAGCTCAAAAGGTGAAAATCTCAATGACAACCCGACTAGAGACCAGATCCAGAAATCTTCCCTGTAACACTCAGACAGTTGCTCAACCTTGGGGCTCCGAGACATCTTTCATGGCATCATAAGCTTTCCTGCGTATTGCAATGAGAATCATCAGACATGGACGCCCAATGGCATCTGTAACTAGTAACACTTTTGGAGCAAATGCACAATAAAAAATGTGGACAAGAAAAGGCCAGGCATATTTCTTTTGATAAAAACAGCAAAAAAGCAATAATCTAAGGTCATATACAGGAACTGAAAATAGAACAGAGCTTAATTAACACATCCCCAATTTCTGAAGGTAAAGACAGGTTTTTATCTATGGCATAGTAAAAAAATGAATAACACTATGTAACTAACAATAAGATGGGCTGAAACATGGAGTTCAGTACACGTCAAGTTAACCACCAATAACGAAAGGAAATCTTAAAAATGCATAATGTAAACAATGAAGGTTCTGCCCAAATGAAAAAAACAGTTAGGAAGATGGGATACCGTAATGCGTGCTCCATCTCAGTGTTGGCCGGGTCCAACTTGAGTCCATCCGAGAAATGTTCGCGTGCACCCTTGTAATCCTGATGGTAAACCACTAGTTAATGGTCAAAAATATTTAGCAGACAAATTGACAAAGAAGGAAAAACATCCGACAGTATCTTCTATGTAACCTTGAGCAACATCAGAGCTGCACCCTGCCGGTAATAGGCTTTTGGCCAGTCAGACCGCAATTTTCTGCATTTGTAAGCATCCAACGGAGCCTTGTCGCTCTCGCCCATGCGAAGCCAACAAAGGCTCCTGTTTGAGTACAATGTTGCAATTTTGGGATTAAACCTTATTGCCTACAGCCAACAACTCAAATCAATAGCGACCATAAAATAAATAAACTGTTTAGAATTTGTGAACAACGAGGTAGCAAATCAGCATGCACATGGCTGGAAAGAGATCTGAAATAGTATAGATGATTACTTGACTAAAGCAAGAATGAGCAACAATGAAAAACAAGGCACTCAACATACAGTTACCACCATGCCCAACATGAATAAAAAAAGTACTTATATTATAATTCCATGTGTCTTCCTACAAATGACTATCATGATGCTTTTTATCTCTACTCATAAACAACAGTTTTATACGAGTATATGGCAGTTGAGTTGTAAACAAAACACTGAATATATGCTCAAACAAATTCAGCATCATTAGATTAGCACACTATGATAATCTTCCCTTGTCATGTTTATGACTTGGGAAGCACATTGTCTCATTCTCCCTATGATTTGTAACAAAATCAGCACTGTCTAATAGCTGCCGACCTTGCGGATTTGGACCTTGCCACACTAGATTCAAAATCATTGAAAACAACTACCTAGTTCAGTCTTCAGTGTGAAAATTTGGGTAGTTAGATAAGTTTTCCCAAAAGAATATTTATGATCAAAAGTAAATCCAGGAACCATGTCTGCTTTAAGCCATAGAGCTTGAAAAAAGAGGTACACAATCAATTATGATATTGGACAATATGAAATATGGGAAAGGACAAATATAAGATGAAATATGGGAAAGTATATGTTGCTTTAATATACCACAGTGTAGGATTTTGCTGCACTAAGATAATCCTCCTGCTTGAAACTACAGTCCGCAAGTTTCTTAAAGCCTTCCGCTTTAGTTTTACTTCTAGACTCAGGCTCATCCTGAATCATCAAGAAATTGAAATTTATGAAGAGTTCAGATGCACAAGAATAGATAGATTTTAACAAACATATTTAAAATTGCGACGTAAAGGTATGGAAATATGGATCTCACTATACAAAAATCTTTTTGCTAACATATACAGATAACCATACCAGTTTCCACCCTTACCCACCAGGAAAGTCACATTTTCATCGGTAATAACTGGCAAGATGGTATTGATTTCCACCATTTAAACTTCAAGCGCACATTGTAGGATACTATGTACCATATGCTAACTTATACATAACATAGATAAAATTTCCTTGTATATTCTTGCGCAAAAGGGATTAAATCTTGAATTGGTATTACTTAATAGTTATTTAATTCAATTAGCATGAAATTGTCTTGCATTTGAGACATATTGTTCTGAAAATACTTGGAAAGGCGACTTTGATAATAAATGGCAACTTCTCTTTTCTGTCTTGTCTGGTAGCATGAACAAAATATTAACGTGAGCCCATGTAATTAATATTGACCCATTCCCAAGCCATTGTCTCTAGAAATACTGGAATAGGTATTTTGACGTATAATCGTTTATACCAAATCATTAGCCAACAACTTGCTCGTTCAGAATTTTGACCTATAATTGTTGCTTGGAACAGCGGTGTGGCTGTGCCTAAGTAGCTCAACATCTCTGCCTAACACCACATTTGCCAGGCTAGATGGCTTAGTCACATGCAGTTTGTTGCCAAATTGTTGTGGCAAGGTTGACCACCCCCAGCAAGTTTTAGAACCCTGCTTTGTGGTGGGCTGGTTGTCCTACAATGGTCACAACACAAGGAGCGAATGGAGGTTGGCACCAAGAAGCTAGATTTGTTTGGCAGGATCAGCTCTGCAGGCTGTTGACCCACATGATTAAGGTTGGAAGTTGATCTCACATATACAATCTAATCATGGCACATGACTCACACATGTGTGCTAGGGACTAGTATATTTAGACTCGGAAAACTGACATGTTTTATCATGGTTGGTAACATGGTACAGGAGTCATACGGATATTTCCGAAAACTGGTGGAATATTAAAACACCTGGAATTGGAGTCTATAAATAGGTCCCTACCCTCTAGCCTCAATACGCATTGTGAGCGGCACCACGGATAAGGCAGGGGAATTAGAGGGTAGACCGTATAGTCCACAAATTCCTAACATGGAGGGCTAACCAATTCCTTAAACAAACACTACATCCCTTAAAAAACACGTATTGTTTGCTCTTTCCGCTTTTTGGTTTTCATGATGTTGGTCTCGCCCACTTTCAGATGAGGCCAATATCTACCTACTTTATAATAAAAATTGTAATAAGTTAAGATATACGCATATGCATCTATGATGCAGAGGCAAGGGGTAATAAAAGCTCCCATTATACTAAAAAAAGTTGAGAGAATAGCGTTTCTGTTCTCCCTAGAATTCCTAAAGTTTATGTGAGGATTGCAACTTGCTAGGGTTCTAAAAAGCATTGAGTGTGTACACCATGTCGCAGGGCTTACTAGAACTCTAGAAAAACAGAACTCAACCAACATTTAGTGTCAAAGAGGTTAATCTTACATCATCAGGAACAAAACGGTTGGCAGCAACATCCTCCATAATGTAATTGACGAAGTCAGTTGAAACAAGTTTTTCAGAATGGAGATTTTCCATAGCATAGGTTAAAGCTCCCATGCGATCAGCACCAGCCTGTCACAGAAACAGATGTTAATTGTATGTCCTCAAGATAACCTGGGTAAGTCAGTAATAAAGATTTACGGGGTAGCATTTCAAATTTCTCCACTTTCAGGTATAAATAGGAACCATAGTGTTACTAGTTCAGCACTAATTTTCAACTAGTTCATCTGGTTGAGTTCACTGTCATCATACTTGTGGTAACCACATTGACCACAAATTCAAAAAATAAATGGTTAATAAGGTGTCTACTTCAAGTGGAACAAATTGTCATTGTGCACAAAACAAAGGCCAGCATAGGATGTTGAAAGTTCTCATCTTTAGTGAGATTTTTTTGTCATTACATAGAAACTGGACTCATCAAAATTGAAGAACTTGACAAGGCTAAGACGAGGGTACAATACCTCAATCAGGAGAACCATACAGTTCCTTGAGGTGGCATCTATAGCTGCAATTAGAGGTGTCTTGCCATTTACCAATTTGTTGCACTGGTAAGAAAAAAGATATCAGCTTCTATAGTTGAAATGATAATAAAGTGATAATGGCAAAATGTATACATAGAGATCACTAGAATCAAACATATTTCCAAGCACTATAAAATACATGAGCACAACTTACTGGTCCAAGAAATTTCATGGCTTACTAGCATCTGATTAAACCTTGATATTTTAGGTGGCACTTTAAAAGTGAGGGACATCACAAGATAGACAAAATTATATTGTACCAAATATGTAAAAAGGCAATTGGATCAACAAAGTTTATTTTTAATGTATCGACACTGAAGGGACCGATGGTGACAACAACGTTAGTAGAACGTTGCATGCATCGACAACAGAACTATTACTAATGCAAGTTAACATATTTAACAGTATAGTAAGGTAAATTTGTTTTCCTGACCGCTGCAACAACACGATCTTAAGAGTTAGGCAAGGTGTTTATTTAAAAAGAAGCTGATGGCATGATCTGAACCAGGAGAAGAAGAAAAATATAACCAAGATGTCAAGAGTTAGCTGTTCAAGAGTTATGATGGCATGATTTTAACAATGTGGAAGATTTGGTTGCTTCCCAATGCCAGCGGGTTTGAGAATAGAGGCCGAATTGCCAAGAACTGGTGGATTGCATTCTCCATGAGGCTAGCCTTTGGAAAGGGGCAAGGCCAAGGTGTGACACCTCTTGCGGCACGCAAGTTCTCCTAATGTTGCCGCAGTTTTGATCCACGGTAGGCACGGTTGTTTACTTCTTTGGTGGGTTTTTGATCCAAGGTAGGCACGGTTGTTTACTTCTTTGGTGTGTTTTTGTTAGCTAGGCCATAGCTTTTTTGCTAGATTTTCATTTTGCTAGATTTGGCCCTTCAGCCTTTGCTTGTTCTTTGCGTCATCTTGATGTTCTCTCTAATACAAAATGACACCTCATGGTTGGCTGCTCCTTCCCGCGCACAATCTGGTATGAGACCTCTCCTAGTGCCGCTCAACTACCACCGTGCTCGACCCTGCGTCACCTTTCACGGATTGGTGAGCGGCCTCCCCTCGACACTGTACGACCTGGTGGATTTGGAAACACCAGAATGGTTGCGTCTTAGACTCGTTGCAACCCTCCATGTCCCGCTTAGTGCATGACATTAAGGACGAAACACGCCTATGGGCCAAGGCCGGCGCCAAAGGGATCAACATAGTTATTCCAGAGAGTTAGCATTTTGAGCTTCTGGGCTGAACACCCCAGCATCTTCTGCTCGAGCATCGGTGGACGTGCCCTTGTGTGTACGCGGTCCGCGATGCTCACTCCCCATGTACTTCTCCTAAACTCCTTCTATCAATGAAATGATACGCAAGCCTTTTGCGTATTCACAAAAAAGAGTACAAAATGCCACACATTTGAGCTTAACAAGTAGAAACATACTCCCTCCGTCCCACCGTAAAAGGCTTGCGTATCATTTCATTGATAGAAGGTTGAAAAATGATCTTATATTATGGGATGGAGGGAGTATGTTAATAGAGGATGAGAAAAACAGCTAATGACTTTTCTTTAGCAGAACACAAGAAAAATTAAAGTTTACCATGTACATTCACCTGTCCAATGTGAAACTTAAGGCAGAAACGTATGCACTTATAAACTTACATCTGCATTATGGTCCAATAAAATCTTCATAATGTCATCATGCCCTTTAGTAGCAGCGCAATGAAGTGGTGTCCCACAAAAATCTACCTGGTCGATGTAAGCTACCGGGTCGATATAGGCTCCTTTAGCAATCAGTTGTTTAACAGATTCACAAGTTCCTGAAAAAAGATGCACAAACTTGCTGGATAAGAGAATAGGTATTTCTGCCATATTCGCATTCTGAAAGAAAATGAACTCATGAATTTATTACAGCAGAGAATAGGTATTTCTTGGGACGAGATCTTTCTTCTGAAAAGTAACGATTTGTTCAGTGGACAATCAAATGCAATACATTCTGTGGCTAGATGTTTATATTTATTACCATATGAAATAAACAAAAATAGATCATAGCATAGTACAACACTAAGCCACACCATAGTACACCTTAGAAATTGAAAAGCCATGAAGAAAAATTGCAGCGCACAAATGCAAAACAGAGGCATATGTATTCATAGAAATAGACCTGATACTGCGGCTTTGTGTAAAGGGGAGAGCCCATTGATGTTGAATATGTTTGGATTGGCACCATGATGAAGAAGATATTTGGCAGTACCCGCATGATAACAAACTATTGCAAAAAACAAAGGTGTTCTGCCTGTCAAGAACATAGTAATTTAGCTCGTATTGATGCAAAAGCCTTTCTTGATTTAGGAAGGAAATAAGATGCTTCTCTTAAAGAGTAAGAGGGTGCTTGGATACGTTTTCACCCACATAAAAAGACACGGAAGTGTCATAATAGTGCATTATCTTTTCTGAGAGCATTAAATGTAGAAACAACTACTCAAGACACACAAAGTATATCCATGGTTCTCTATATTATATACAATAGAAAAGGGAACGAGTTATAAAAAAACACAATAGAAAAGGGAACAATTTATATGCATCTGTCTAAAACGTAATTAATTCGACCATGAAAAAAATATCCTCGATGGGAACCGACTTATAGAATATATCAGCCATGCATATGTAGGATTTTTTTTGCGCTGATGCATATGTAGGATATTACCTGCGGTATCAAGAGCATGGTCTATTTCCATACGAAGCTATATGGTCAACTTTTTGTTTTCTAAAACAGGCATGGCACAGAAATATCTTAGCTAGCATTAACGAGACAAACTGGTGGGTAGCAAATATGCAGAGCAACATAGATGTTATATGATCATTGCTTCGTGAGTGAGCACAATAGCTATTTCCTTAACACTACCATGCATAAGCTTAGCAAACCCAACTGCCCAAAAAGATCATGCACAACAAAATCAAATTTTTGATGAAGCAACTCATATAAACAACAATTATTTGGAGGACAATATGCAAAGCAAAACAAAGCTGCCTTCCGGCATGACCCCACTTCAAATGCAAAATAGCACTTGAAGAAATTTGGCGAAGCCCCTGGCGGCGACGGGGGAACCCTAGATCGAGCGGCCCAGCCCCCTCCCCACCTTCCTCCTTACCTTGCCGCCACCATAGGAAGGGCCGGCGAAGCCCGCGCCGGTTCCCGGGATGGTGGCGGCGGGGCGATTTGGCCGGGCCCAGCCCTCCCACGACGAGCTCCACTCCCCCACTGTGTGCGGCGGTCATGGCACCTCTGGCGCGGCCTGGATCCCGACGGGAAGCTTCTCACCTGCGGTGATGTTGGCCCCGGTTGGGTGGCGTCCCCCCTCCCCCCCGATGTGTGCTGCGGTTTTGGCTCGTCGACGCGGCCTGGATCTCGACGGCGGCTCCCCGGCGGCGGCTGTCCTGACTGGGTGGCGTCCCTCACCCACCCCCACCATGTGGTGAGGCGTTACCCGGTGGCGTCCCCTGTGGTGTGGGCGCGAGGCAGTGGCAGCAGGACCTGCACTCTCCAGGTGCCTCGCTTGTCAACGTCCTCGGCCGGTGCGGCTCCGGCCCTGGCGCTTCAAAGGCTGCGTTCCTCTCCAGCTTCTTCGGTTCGCTGGTCCTCGCCGGTGTGGCTCCGGCCCGGCCGCCCAAGACCTGCGCTTTCCAGTGTCTTCAGTTTGCCGGCACCCCTACTCATGCGGCTCCGTCCCCGGCGCCCTCGTTGGCTGCACCCCTTCCAGCCTCGTGGGCTTGCTGGTGTCTCGGCGGATCCGTCCCGTGGCCCGGATCTGTGTTCCTTCCAGGTCCTCGCCTACTTGCGGCGCCACCCTCCTATGCCAGCTTCCGTCGCCTTCCCTGCCCCGTCCGCCTCCTTGCCTCGTCCACTCGTCAGATCCGAAGCACGTGTGCCCGCAGCTCCCCTACATGTGGTGGCAACTTCGACCAACATGTTTACTTCCTCGGCTCCTGATCTCAACCCGGTGGATGTGGGATTGTTCAAACTTGGCCAGGGTGAAATCCCTGCTTGGCTTGCCTATTGTGACAGCAGCGACGCTCGCGTGTGCCGTTACCTTCTTGGAGGCGCTGTCATGGCCTATACCTATGCCCTTTGAGCATGGGGGGAAACCCCAGGTCCGGCTCTCCAGATCGGACAACGACGGTGCCATAACGTCGTTCCTCTTCTTGAAGGTGTTGTCTTGTTTGCTCGGTGTCCTTGGCGTTGGATTTTGAGTTTTGGGGACGATTGTGTCGGTTCGGACTACATCTCATGGCTAGGTGGTCTTAGTTGCGTGTGTCCTCTTTGGGCTGAGCATCCCTCTTCCCTCTGCTTCGGGCACAATACTCGCGCCTTCTTGCTTTCGTGTAGTGTGTTGTACCCTATCATGTACTTTCTCTATCATCTTCTATCAATGAAAAGGTACGCAAGCTTTGCGTATTCGCGAAAAAAAGAAATTTGGCGAAGCCATAACATCTACTACTTTCCTATAACGCTGTTAACGAGGAACAAAATTGTCGACAAAATCCGAAATCAGCATGGGGTTTCTGAAGGAGACCTTCCTTGTCGACGACATTCACATCAACCTGGAGTTCCTCGATGAGGTACTTGCACACCTCCAGCCGCTCTCCGCCGGCAGCACAGTGCAGTGCCCCGAAACCCTCCAGCCGTGCATCTTCCGCCCTGAGCTCCTCTACCGTTTCCTTGAGGCGGCCCCTGCCGTTGTCCAGCTCCATCAGCAGACCTGCAGCGGATTGGACAGAAAAAAATCAGCACTCAATCTCCGGACCAAGATCCAAGACGACGAGAACGCCACGTACTCTTGAAGAGGGGGAGATCTCCAACAAAAGCCGCTTGAAATATCCTGTTCAGCATCGGCCCGCCGACTGCAGCACGAGAAGCAGCGTTAGCGTTTGGGGCTAGGGTTCGCACTTAGCAACGAGATATTTGGGTTGGGGCCAAGGATGAAATGTGAAGGAGACGCTTACCGGTGGAGCGAGCTGGTGGGCGCGGCAGCTCCATGGCATCGATGGAGAGTAGGAGATGGTAGGGCTTTTCGTGAAGGAGGAGCGGAGAGGGTGGGTTTTGCTTTTTAAAAGGGAGGGGGGGAGCCGAGAAGGCAATGAGGAAGGCGAAGTGATCCGCGCGAACGGAGAATGTGGGCGGAGTCCCACTCCTCGGCATTGAATTGACCTACGTTGGACGTGTTTGGTTGCCTGCATACTGATAGACTTTGGGATCGGGTAGGGTAGATTAATCCGGTGAACCTACCTTCTCCTTGTGGCTCGAGGAGGTCCCGGTGCCGGCCATGGTGACGGTGGCCGGTGATGGCAGAGAGTAGCGGTGGCGGTGCTTCCCGTCAGCACTTCACTAACCCTAGATCGGTAGGGGATGTAGGTGGGGTGTACTGTGTCGTGACGAACCTCGTATTACGAGCCGCGACTCCCACCACTTTATATAGTGCAGGTGACAGGGGCCCGTCAACCATAGTGGGTTGAGCGCCCCCGATCAGGGCACGGATCTAAGGGCCAGGTGGGCCGTTGGGCCCACACGATGGAGATCATCCTAACATTCTCCCCCTTGATCTCAACTTTTTACTTTTGACCTTATACTTTTACTTTACTCGTTTCATAATGATGTCTACTACGCAACCTTCTTCTTATAGACGTTGTTGGGCCTCCAAGTGCAGAGGTTTGTAGGACAGTAGCAGATTTCCCTCAAGTGGATGACCTAAGGTTTATCAATCCGTGGGAGGCGTAGGATGAAGATGGTCTCTCTCAAGCAACCCTGCAACCAAATAACAAAGAGTCTCTTGTGTCCCCAACACACCCAATACAATGGTAAATTGTATAGGTGCACTAGTTCGGCGAAGAGATGGTGATACAAGTGCAATATGGATGGTAGATATAGGTTTCTGTAATCTGAAAATATAAAAACAGCAAGGTAGCAAGCTATTAGTGACTTTGGAGTGACTCTTTGTTGCATGTTGAGGGATAGTTATATGATCCAATTATGTTATTATTGTTGAGAGAACTTGCACTAGTGAAAGTATGAACCCTAGGCCTTGTTTCCTAGCATTGCAATACCGTTTACGCTCACTTTTTTTTGATCGATCTATTCAAGAGTCCGTAGTAAAATAACACGAAGCTATTCTTTTCGTTCGATCTATCATAGAGTTCGTACTAGAATAACACCTTAAGACACAAATCAACCAAAACCTTAATGTCACCTAGATACTCCAATGTCACCTCAAGTATCCGTGGGTATGATTATACGATATGCATCACACAGTCTCAGGTTCATCTATTCAACCAACACAAAGAACTTCAAAGAGTGCCCCAAAGTTTCTATCGGAGAGTCAAGACGAAAACGTGTGCCAACCCCTATGCATAAGTTCACAATGTTACGGAACCCGCAAGTTGATCACCAAAACATACATCAAGTAGATCACGTGATATCCCATTGTCACCACAGATAAGCACATGCAGGACATACATCAACTGTTCTCAAATCCTTAAAGACTCAATCCGATAAGATAACTTCAAAGGGAAAACTAAATCCATTACAAGAGAGTAGAGGGGGAGAAACATCATAAGATCCAACTATAATAGCAAAGCTCGCGATACATCAAGATCGTGCCAAATCAAGAACACGGGAGAGAGAGAGAGATCAAGCACATAGCTACTGGTACATACCCTCAGCCCCGAGGGTGAACTACTCCCTCCTCATCATGGAGAGCGCCGGGATGATGAAGATGGCCACCGGTGAGGGATCCCCCCTCTGGCAGGGTGCCGAAACAGGGTCCCGATTGGTTTTCGGTGCCTACAGAGGCTTGCGGCGGCGGAACTCCCGATCTATTGTGCTCCCCGATGTATTTAGGGTATATGGACATATATAGGCGAAAGAAGTCAGTCAGGGGAGCCACGAGGGGCCCACGCGGGTGGGGGCGCTCCCAGGGGGATAGGGCGCGCCTCCCTGCCTCGTGGCTTCCTCGAAGCTTCCCTGACGTCTACTCCAAGTCTCCTAGACTGCTTCCGTTCCAAAAGTAACTCTCCCGAAGGTTTCATTCCGTTTGGACTCCGTTTGATATTCCTTTTCTTCGAAACACTGAAATAGGCAAGAAAACAACAATTTGGGCCGGGCCTCCGGTTAATAGGTTAGTACCAAAAATAATATATAAGTGTTTAGTAAAGCCCATAAACATCCAAAATAGATAATATAATAGCATGAATACTTCATAAATTATAGATACGTTGGAGATGTATCAGCATCCCCAAGCTTAATTCCTGCTCGTCCTCGAGTAGGTAAATGATAAAAGAAATAATTTATGAAGTGTGAATGCTAGCAGGTGCACAAGTTTAACCAATGATAATTTCAATCACCTTTTCTAGCATCATTATATGTCATAACAGTAGCTTATATCATAAAGCTTCTCATGATCAAGTAACAAGCTATTCACATGTTAAAGTATAGATCATAAACTTTCTTGACAACTAACAAACAGTTCTCAGTCATCAAACAATTGCAATTCATCTTATTTTCAGGAAGGGCCTATGTAAGAGCTTTGATTTAGCAAATCCCACATACTCAACTATCATATAGTCTTCCATGATTGCTACCACTCAAAGCATATTTTTAGAACAAATAGCATCCATCGAACACAGAGAAAGATAGGGGCTTAATGTTTCGCCTCCCAACTCATTTAGCATATAGATAATTTTCAACAATAATAATTCATGATCAAATATATTTGAATGGCCATATATGCTTAGATCTTTCTCCACCACATGATGCTTGCCAACTAAAAAGTAGGTTGGAATGAGAAGGAATACTACTAACTCTTGCATAAAAGTAAAAGATAGGCCCTTCGCAGAGGGAAGCAGGGATTTGCAGAGGTGCCAGAGCTCGAAGCTAAAACAGAGATGAAAATAATTTTGAGAGGTATGCTTTCATTGTCAACATAACGACCAAGAGTTCCCAATATCTTCCATACTAGATATATTATAGGCGGTTCCCAAACAGAAAGGTAAAGATTTTACTCCCCCTCCACCAACAATCACACTTCACGGCTTGTCCGAAACAACGGGTGTCGTCCAACTATCAACAATCCTGGGGGAGTTTTGTTTAAATTATTTGAGATTTTGTTTTTGATCTTTTGATCATAGGACTGGGCATCCCAGTTACCAGCCATTTTCTTATGAATGATGAGCGGAGTCCACTCATCATGAGAATAACCCACCTAGCATGGAAGATACTGACAGCCCCTAGTCACTACATGAGCGATTCAGGCATACAAAACAGATTATTATTTGAAGGTTTAGAGTTTGGCACATGCAAATTTACTTGGAACGGCAGGTAAATACCGCATATAGGTAGATATGGTGGACACTCTAGGAAGAAACTTGGTTCAAGGAATTTGGATGCACAAGCAGTATTCCCGATTAGTACAGATATTTTGGCTAGCAAAGGATTCTAAATAGCAAGCACCACATGTTAGAGGATCCATAACAATATAACTTCTATACAAATATACCCAAGCATAACTCATTATGTTGTCTTCCTTGTCCAACTTCAACTAATTTGCTCAGGTTTGAAAATAATTAATGGGGATCACAATCATAGAAGATGTCCAAGATAGTATATTTATATGTGAAATCTCTCTTCCTTCAATATTCTTTCATGAATTGTTCAAGTGACCAATACAATGTTTGCTAACCTTCAATAAATTTACCACCTCTACTTCTTATGTGTGAAGTCATTACTCCCCATGGGATAAGCGTATGAAACATACATAATTTCAGATTTATGATATTCAATTCATTCAACCATTTACTCATAGGATATAAGTGAAGCACACGAGTAAATGACAAACTACTCCAAAATGATATAAGTGAAGATCAATGAATAGTTAAATAATTATGTAGCTATGTGAAGACTCTCTCTCATTTAAGAATTTCAGATCTTGGGATATTATTCAAACAGCAAGCAAAACAAAATAAAACGACATTTCAAGGATAGCACTCATCATGTGAAGAAGCAAAAACTTAGGCTCAACCGATACTAACCGATAATTGTTGAAGAAGAAAGGTGGGATGCCTACCGGGGCATCCCCAAGCTTAGATGCTTGAGACTTCTTGAAATATTATCTTGGGGTGCCTTGGGCATCCCCAAGCTTGAACTTTTGCGTCTCCTTAATTCCTTTTATACCATGGTTTCCTAAATCCTGAAAGCTTCATCCACACCAAACTCAACAAGAACTCGTGAGATAAGTAAGTATAAACAAGTGCAAAAAGCTTATCATTCTCTACTGTAGCAAATCACAAAAATTATTATTCAACATTGCATACTAAATATATCTGCATATTTAATACTCCTATCCTCAAATAGAATCATTAAACAAGCAAACATATGCAAACAATGCAAACATAACAGCAATCTGCCAAAACAGTACAGTCTGTAAAGAATGCAAGATTCATCATACTTCCCTAACTCCAAACATTATGAAATTATACCGCACTGTAGAAAATTTATCAGAGCTCAATATGCAAAAAATTTCAACATTTTATCATATTCTGACTTTTCTAGGGAATTTTTGTAACAGCGGTAAACTTTCTGTTTTGAAACAGCAACATGTATACTTGCAAAATAAGCATGGTAAAGGCTATCCTTGACATTTTTATTGAAAATAGAGATGCAAAACATTATTCTAAATAACATCAAGAAAATACTAACAAAATAAAATGACGCTCCAAGCAAAACACATATCATGTGGTGAATAAAAATATAGCTCCAAGTAAAGTTACCGATGAACGAAGATGAAAGAGGGGATGCCTTCCGGGGCATCCCCAAGCTTAGGCTCTTGGTTGTCCTTGAATATTACCTTGGGGTGCTTTGGGCATCCCCAAGCTTAGGCTCTTTCCACTCCTTATTCCATAGTCCATCGAATCTTTACCCAAAACTTGAAAAGTTCTCTTTCCTTCCCCCTTAAGGCTTAGTGTAGTAAGGCTTTTATGCCCCCTCCTCTCCTTTTAGTTTAGCTTCTTTTTCTAGATTACTACTTGTAATCAGCTTTTGTATCTTTGTTACTTTGTTCAATAAAGTTTTTGATATGCTGTGGGGGTTTGCCCCACAGTTCCCAGTCAAAAAAAAGAACTTGAAAAGTTCACAACACAAAACTTAACAGAAAACTCGTAAGCTCCGTTAGTATAAGAAAATAAATCACCACTTAGGTACTGTTGTGAACTCATTCTAGATTCATTTGGTGTAATATCTACTGTATTCCAACTTCTCTATGGTTCATACCCTCCGATACTACTCATAGATTCATCAAAATAAGCAAACAACACATAGAAAACAGAATCTGTTAAAAACAGAACAGTCTGTAGTAATCTGTATCAAACGTAAACTTCTGGAACTCAGAAAAATCTGCCAAAATAGGAAGACCTAGAAAATTTTATTATTGATCTACTGCAATTGGAATCAGTATTTTATCACTTTCTGGTGATTTTTAACAATTGTTTTCGTGAGCAGAAAGTTTCTGTCTTTTTCAGCAAGATCAAATAATTATCATCCAAGAAGATCCTATAGGTCTTACTTGGCACAAACACTAATTAAAACATAAAACCACATCTAACCAGAGGCTAGATAGATTATTTATTACTAAACAGGAGTAAAAAGCAAAGAACAAAAATAAAAATTGGGTTGCCTCCCAACAAGCGCTAACGTTTAACGCCCCTAGCTAGGCATGATGATTTCAATGATGCTCACATAAAAGATAAGAATTGAAACATAAAGAGAGAATCATGAAGCATATGACAAGCACATTTAAGCCTAACCCACTTTCTATGCATAGGGATTTTGTGAGCAAACAACTTATGGGAACAAGAATTAACTTGCATAGGAAGGTAAAACAAGCATAACTTTAAAACTTTAAGCACATAGAGAGGAAACTTGATATTATTGCAACTCCTACAAGCATATATTCCTCCCTCATAATAATTTTCAGTCGCATAATGAATGAATTCAGCCATATAACAAGCACATAAAGCATTCTTTTCATGATCTACTTGCATAGAAATTTTACTACTCTCCACATAAGCAAATTTATTCTCATCAATAGTAGTGGGAGCAAACTCAACAAAATAACTATCATGTGAAGCATAATCCAATTGAAAATTAAAATCATGATGAAAAGTTTCATGGTTATCTTTATTCTTTATAGCATACGTGTCATCACAATAATCATCATAAATAGGAGGCATGCTTTCATCATAATAAATTTGCTCATCAAAACTTGGGGGACTAAACATATCATCTTCATCAAACATAGCATCCCCAAGCTTGTGGATTTGCATATCATTAGCATCATGGGTATTCAAAGAATTCATACTAACAACATTGCAATCTTGCTCATCATTCACATATTTTATGCCAAGCATTCTATGTAATTCTTCTTCTAGTACTTGAGCACAATTTTCCTTCCCATCATTTTCATGAAAGACATTAAAAAGATGAAGCATATGAGGCACCCTTAATTCCATTTTTTTGTAGTTTTATTTTATAAACTAAACTAGTGATAAAACAAGAAACTAAAAGATTCGATTGCAAGATCTAAAGATATACCTTCAAGCACTAACCTCCCCGACAACGGCGCCAGAAAAGAGCTTGATGTCTACTACGCAACCTTCTTCTTCTAGACGTTGTTGGGCCTCCAAGTGCAGAGGTTTGTAGGACAGTAGAAGATTTCAACTCAAGTGGATGACCTAAGGTTTATCAATCCGTGGGAGGCGTAGGATGAAGATGGTCTCTCTCAAGCAACCCTGCAACCAAATAACAAAGAGTCTCTTGTGTCCCCAACACACCCAATACAATGGTAAATTGTATAGGTGCACTAGTTCAGTGAAGAGATGGTGATACAAGTGCAATATGGATGGTAGATATAGGTTTTTGTAATCTGAAAAATATAAAAACAGCAAGGTAGCAAGCGATAAAAGTGAGCGTAAACGGTATTGCAATGCTAGGAAACAAGGCCTAGGGTTCATACTTTCACTAGTGCAAGTTCTCTCAACAATAATAACATAATCGGATCATATAACTATCCCTCAACATGCAATAAAGAGTCACTTCAAAGTCACTAATAGCGAAGAACAAACGAAGAGATTATGGTAGGATACGAAACCACCTCAAAGTTATTCTTTCTGATCGATCTATTCAAGAGTCCGTAGTAAAATAACACGAAGCTATTCTTTCCGTTCGATCTATCATAGAGTTCGTAGTAGAATAACACCTTAGGACACAAATCAACCAAAACCCTAATGTCACCTAGATACTCCAATGCCACCTCAAGTATCCGTGGGTATGATTATACGATATGCATCACACAATCTCAGATTCATCTATTCAACCAACACAAAGAACTTCAAAGAGTGCCCCAAAGTTTCTATTGGAGAGTCGAGACGAAAACGTGTGCCAACCCCTATGCATAAGTTCACAATGTTACGGAACCCGCAAGTTGATCACCAAAACATACATCAAGTAGATCACGTGATATCCCATTGTCACCACAAATAAGCACATGCAAGACATACATCAAGTGTTCTCAAATCCTTAAAGACTCAATCCTATAAGATAACTTCAAAGGAAAAAATCAATCCATTACAAGAGAGTAGAGGGGGAGAAACATAATAAGATCCAACTATAATAGCAAAACTCGCGATACATCAAGATCGTGCCGAATCAAGAACATGAGAGAGAGAGAGAGAGATCAAACACATAGCTACTGGTACATACCCTCAGCCCCGAGGGCGAACTACTCCCTCCTCGTCATGGAGAGCGACGGGATGATGAAGATGGCAACCGGTGAGGGATCCCCCATCAAGCAGGGTGCCGGAATAGGGTCCCGATTGGTTTTTGGTGCCTACAGAGGCTTTGATGTAGGGTGGTGAAGGAAATATGCCCTAGAGGCAATAATAAAGTTATTATTTATTTCCTTATATCATGATAAATGTTTATTATTCATGCTAGAATTGTATTTACCGGAAACATAATACATGTGTGAATACATAGACAAACATAGTGTCACTAGTATGCCTCTACTTGACTAGCTCGTTGATCAAAGATGGTTGAGTTTCCTAGCCATGGACATGAGTTGTCATTTGATTAACGGGATCACATCATTAGGAGAATGATGTGATTGACTTGACCCATTCCGTTAGCTTAGCACTTGATCGTTTAGTATGTTGCTATTGCTTTCTTCATGAATTATACATGTTCCTGTGACTATGAGATTATGCAACTCCCGTTTACCGGAGGAACACTTTGTGAGCTACCAAACGTCACAATGTAACTGGGTGATTATAAAGGTGCTCTACAGGTGTCTCCGAAGGTACTTGTTGAGTTGGCGTATTTCGAGATTAGGATTTGTCACTCCGATTGTCGGAGAGGTATCTCTGGGCCCTCTCGGTAATGCACATCACTATAAGCCTTGCAAGCAATGTGACTAATGAGTTAGTTGCGGGATGATGCATTACGTAATGAGTAAAGAGACTTGCCGGTAACGAGATTGAACTAGGTATTGAGATACCGACGATCGAATCTAGGGCAAGTAACATACCGATGACAAAGGGAACAACGTATGTTGTTATGCGGTTTGACCGATAAAGATCTTCTTGGAATATGTGGGAGCCAATATGAGCATCCAGGTTCCGCTATTGGTTATTGACCGGAGACGTGTCTCGGTCATGTCTAGATAGTTCTCGAACCCGTAGGGTCCGCACGCTTAAAGTTCGGTGACGATCGGTATTATGAGTTTATGTGTTTTGATGTACCGAAGGTAGTTCGGAGTCCCGGATGAGATCGGGGACATGACGAGGAGTCTCGAAATGGTTGAGACGTAAAGATCGATATATTGGATGACTATATTCGGACATCGGAAAGGTTCCGTGTGATTCGGGTATTTTTTGGAGTACCAGAGAGTTACGAGAATTCGCCGGGGAGTATATGGGCCTTATTGGGCTTTAGGGGAAAGAGAGAGGGGAGGCTGCCCCCCCCCCCAAGGCTTAGTCCGAATTGGACTAGGGGGAGGGGCGGCGCCCCCTCCTTCCTTCTCTTCTCTTTTCCCTTTCCTTCTCTCCTACTCCTACTACTTGGAAGGGCTCCTAGTTCTACTAGGAAAGGGGGAATCCTACTCCCGGTGGGAGTAGGACTCCCCTAGGGCGCGCCATAGAGAGGGCCGCCCCCCTCCTCCACTCCTTTATATACGGGGGAGGGGGGTACCCCATAGACACAACAATTGATCATTGATCTCTTAGCCGTGTGCGGTGCCCCCCTCCACCATATTCCACCTCGGTAATATCGTAGCGGTGCTTAGGCGAAGCCCTACGTCGGTAGCATCATCAACACCGTCATCACGCCGTCGTGCTGACGGAACTCTCCTGCAAAGCTCTGCTGGATCGGAGTTCGTGGGACGTCATCGAGCTGAACGTGTGCTGAACTCGGTACTTAGATCGGTCGGATCATGAAGACGTATGACTACATCAACCGCGTTGTCATAACGCTTCCGCTTTCGGTCTACGAGGGTACGTGGACACACTCTCCCCTCTCGTTGCTATGCATCACCATGATCTTGCGTGTGCGTAGGAATTTTTTTGAAATTACTACGTTCCCCAACAGTGGTATCCGAGCCAGGTTTATGCGTAGATGTTATATGCACGAGTAGAACACAAGTGAGTTGTGGGCGATACAAGTCATACTGCTTACCAGCATGTCATACTTTGGTTCGGCAGTATTGTTGGATGAAGCGGCCCGGACCGACATTACGCGTACGCTTACGCGAGACTGGTTCTACCGACGTGCTTTGCACACAGGTGGCTGGCGGGTGTCTGTTTCTCCAACTTTAGTTGAACCGAGTGTGGCTACGCCCGGTCCTTGTGAAGGTTAAAACAACACTAACTTGACGAATTATCGTTGTGGTTTTGATGCGTAGGTAAGAACGGTTCTTGCTCAGCCCGTAGCAGCCACGTAAAACTTGCAACAACAAAGTAGAGAACGTCTAACTTGTTTTTTCAGGGCATGTTGTGATGTGATATGGTGAAGGCATGATGCTATATTTTATTGTATGAGATGATCATGTTTTGTAACCGAGTTATCGGCAACTGGCAGGAGCCATATGGTTGTCGCTTTATTGTATGCAATGCAATCGCCCTGTAATTGCTTTACTTTATCACTAAGCGGTAGCGATAGTCGTAGAAGCAATAGTTAGCGAGATGACAACGATGCTAGATGGAGATCAAGGTGTCGCGCCGGTGACGATGGTGATCATGACGGTGCTTCGGAGATGGAGATCACAAGCACAAGATGATGATGGCCATATCATATCACTTATATTGATTGCATGTGATGTTTATCTTTTATGCATCTTATTTTGCTTTGATTGACGGTAGCATTATAAGATGATCTCTCACTAAATTTCAAGATAAAAGTGTTCTCCCTAAGTATGCACCGTTGCCAAAGTTCGTCGTGCCGAGACACCACGTGATGATCGGGTGTGATAAGCTCTACGTTCATCTACAACGAGTGCAAGCCAGTTTTGCACACGCAGAATACTCGGGTTAAACTTGACGAGCCTAGTATATGCAGATATGGCCTCGGAACACTGGAGACCGAAAGGTCGAGCGTGAATCATATAGAAGATATGATCAACATAGTGATGTTCACCATTGAAAACTACTCCATCTCACGTGATGATCGGACATGGTTTAGTTGATTTGGATCACGTGATCACTTAGATGATTAGAGGGATGTCTATCTAAGTGGGAGTTCTTAAGTAATATGATTAATTGAACTTTAATTTATCATGAACTTAGTCCTGATAGTATTAGCATATCTATGTTGTAGATCAATTGCTCGCGTTTAACTCCCCTGTTTTATTTTTGATATGTTCCTAGAGAAAACTAAGTTGAAAGATGTTAGCAGCAATGATACGGATTGGATCCGTGATCTGAGGATTATCCTCATTGCTGCACAGTAGAATTATGTCCTTGATGCACCACTAGGTGACAAACCGATTGCAGGAGCAACTGCAGACGTTATGAACGTTTGGCAAGCTTGATATGATGACTACTTGATAGTTTAGTGCACCATGCTTTACGGCTTAGAATCGGGGCTTCAAAGACGTTTTTTGAAACGCCACGGAGCATATGGGATGTTCCAAGAGTTGAAATTAGTATTTCATACTCATGCCCGTGTCGAGAGGTATGAGACCTCTAACAGTACTTTGCCTACAAGATGGAGGAGAATTGCTCAGCTAGTGAGCATGTGCTCAGAATGTCTGAGTACTACAATCACTTGAATCAAGTGGGAGTTAATCTTTCAGATAAGATAGTGATTGGTAGAGTTCTCTAGTCACTATCACCAAGTTACTAGAACTTCGTGATGAACTATAATATGCAAGGGATAACGGAAACGATTCCCAAGCTCTTCGTGATGCTGAAATCGATGAAGGTAGAAATCAAGAAAAACATCAAGTGTTGATGGTTGACAAGACCACTAGTTTCAAGAAAAGGGCAAAGGGAAGAAGGGGAACTTCAAGAAGAACGACAAGCGAGTTGCTGCTCAAGTGAAGAAGCCCAAGTCTGGACCTAAGCCTGAGACTAAGTGCTTCTACTGCAAAGGGACTGGTCACTAGAAGTGGAACTACCCTAGATACTTGGCAGATAAGAAGGATGGCATAGTGGACAAAGGTATATTTGATATACATGTTATTGATGTGTACTTTACTAGTGTTTATAGCAACCCCTTAGTATTTGATACTAGTTCAGTTGCTAAGATTAGTAACTCGAAACGGGAGTTGCAGAATGAACAAAGACTAGTTAAGGGTGAAGTGACGATGTGTGTTGGAAGTAGTTCCAAGATTGATATGATCATCATCGCACACTCCCTATACTTTCGGGATTAGTGTTGAACCTAAATAAGTGTTATTTGGTGTTTGCGTTGAGCATGAATATGATTTGATCATGTTTATTGCAATACGGTTATTCATTTAAGTTAGAGAATAATTGTTGCTCTGTTTACATGAATAAAACCTTCTATGGTCATACACCCAATGAAAATGGTTTGTTAGATCTCGATCGTAGTGATACACATATTCATAATATTGAAGCCAAAAGATGCAAATTAATAATGATAGTGCAACTTATTTGTGGCACTGCCGTTTAGGTCATATTGGTGTAAAGCACATGAAGAAAATCCATGCTGATGGGCTTTTGGAATCACTTGATTATGAATCAGTTGATGCTTGCGAACCATGCCTCATGGGCAAGATGACTAAGACTCCATTCTCCAGAACAATGGAGCGAGCTACTGACTTATTGGAAATAATACATACCGATGTATGCCGTCCGATGAGTGTTGAGGCTCGCGGCGGGTATCGTTATTTCCTAACCTTCACAGATGATTTGAGCAGATATGGGTATATCTACTTAATGAAACTGAAACAGTTGAAAGTTCAAAGAATTTCAGAGTGAAGTGGAGAATCATTGTAACAAGAAAATAAAAGTTTTTTTGCAATTTGATCGTGGAGACGAATATTTGAGTTACAAGTTTGGCCTTCAATTAAAACAATGTGGAATAGTTTCACAAACTCATGCCACCTGGAACACCACAGCATAATGGTGTGTCCGAACGTCATAACCGTACTTTATTGGATATAGTGCAATCTATGATGTGTCTTACCGATTTACCACTATCGTTCTAGGGTTATGCATTAGAGACAGCTGCATTCACATTAAATAGGGCACCGTCTAATCCGTTGAGACGACACCGTATGAGCTATGGTTTAGCAAGAAACCTAAGCTGTCGTTTCTTAAAGTTTGGGGATACGATGCTTATGTGAAAAAGTTTCAACCTGATAAGCTCAAACCCAAATCGGAGAAGTGCGTCTTCATAGGATACCCAAAAGAAAATGTTGGGTACACCTTCTATCACAGATCCGAAGGCAAGACATTCGTTGCTAAGAATGGATCCTTTCTAGAGAAGGAGTTTCTCTCGAAAGAAGTGAGTGGGAGGAAAGTAGAACTTGATGAGGTAACTGTACCTGCTCCCTTATTGGAAAGTAGTTCATCACAGAAATCTGTTCCTGTGAATCCTACACCAATTAGTGAGGAAGCTAATGATGATGATAATGTAACTTCAGATCAAGTTACTACCGAACCTCGTAGGTCAACCAGAGTGAGATCCGCACCAGAGTGGTATGGTAATCCTGTTCCGGAGGTCATGTTACTTGACCATGACGCACTTACGAACTATGAGGAAGCGATGATGAGCCCAGATTCCGCGAAATGGCTTGAGGCCATGAAATCTGAGATGGGATCCATGTATGAGAACAAAGTGTGGACTTTGGTTGACTTGCCCGATGATCGGCAAGCCATAGAAAATAAATGGATCTTCAAGAGGAAGACGGACGCTGATGGTAGTGTTACTATCTACAAAGCTAGACTTGTCGAAAAAGGTTTTTGAAAAAGTTCAAGGTGTTGACTACGATGAGATTTTCTCACTCGTAGCGATGCTTAAGTCTGTCCGAATCATGTTAGCAAATTGCCACATTTTATGAAATCTGGCAAATGGATGTCAAAACTACATTCCTTAATGGATTTCTTAAAGAAGAGTTGTATATGATGCAACCAGAAGGTTTTGTCGATCCTAAAGGTGCTAACAAAATGTGCAAGCTCCAGCGATCCATCTATGGACTGGTGCAAGCATCTCGGAGTTGGAATATACGCTTTGATGAGTTGATCAAAGCATATAGTTTTATACAGACTTGTGGTGAAGCCTGTATTTACAAGAAAGTGAGTGGGAGCACTACAACCTTTCTGATAAGTATATGTGAATGACATATTGTCGATCGGAAATGATGTAGAATTTTCTGTAAGCATAAAGGAGTGTTTGAAAGGAGCTTTTCAAAGAAAGACCTCGGTGAAGCTGCTTACATATTGAGCATCAAGATCTATAGAGATAGATCAAGACGCTTGATAATTTTTTTCGATGAGTACAAACCTTGACAAGTTTTTGAAGTAGTTCAAAATGGAACAGTCAAAGAAAGAGTTCTTGCCTGTGTTGCAAGGTGTGAAGTTGAGTAAGACTCAAAACCGACCATGGCAGAAGATAGAGAGAGAATGAAAGTCATTCCCTATGCCTCAGCTATAGGTTCTATAAAGTATGCCATGCTATGTACCAGACCTATTGTATACCCTGCCCTGAGTTTCGCAAGGGAGTACAGTAGTGATCTAGGAGTAGATCACTAGACATTGGTCAAAATTATCCTTAGTGGAATAAGGATATGTTTCTCGGTTATGGAGGTGACAAAAAGTTCATCGTAAAGGGTTACGTCGATGCAAGTTTTGGCACTGATCCGGATGACTCTAAATCTCAATCTGGATACATATTGAAAGTGGGAGCAATTAGCTAGAGTAGCTCCATGCAGAGCATTGTTGACATAGAAATTTGCAAAATACATACGGATCTGAATTTGGCAGACCCGTTGACTAAACTTCTCTCACAAGCAAAACGTGATCACACCTTTGTACTCTTTGGGTGTTAATCACATGGCGATGTGAACTAGATTGCTGACTCTAGTAAACCCTTTGGGTGTTGGTCACATGACGATGTGAACTATTGGTGTTAATCACATGGTGATGTGAACTATTGATGTTAAATCACATGGCGATGTGATCTAGATTATTGACTCTAGTGCAAGTGGGAGACTGAAGGAAATATGCCCTAGAGGCAATAATAAAGTTATTATTTATTTCCTTATATCATGATAAATGTTTATTATTCATGCTAGAATTGTATTAACCGGAAACATAATACATGTGTGAATACATAAACAAACATAGTGTCACTAGTATGCCTCTACTTGACTAGCTCGTTGATCAAAGATGGTTGAGTTTCCTATCCATGGACATGAGTTGTCATTTGATTAACGGGATCACATCATTAGGAGAATGATGTGATTGACTTGACCCATTCTGTTAGCTTAGCACTTGATCGTTTAGTATGTTGCTATTGCTTTCTTCATGACTTATACATGTTCCTATGACTATGAGATTATGCAACTCCCGTTTACCGGAGGAACACTTTGTGAGTGATGTCACAACGTAACTGGGTGATTATAAAGGTGCTCTACAGGTGTCTCCGAAGGTACTTGTTGAGTTGGCATATTTCGAGATTAGGATTTGTCACTCTGATTGTCGGAGAGGTATCTCTGGGCCCTCTCGGTAATGCACATCACTATAAGCCTTGCAAGCAATGTGACTAATGAGTTAGTTGCAGGATGATGCATTACATAACAAGTAAAGAGACTTGCCGGTAACGAGATTGAACTAGGTATTGAGATACCGACGATCGAATCTCGGGCAAGTAACATACCGATGACAAAGGGAACAACGTATGTTGTTATGCGGTTTGACCGATAAAGATCTTTGTAGAATATGTGGGAGCCAATATGAGCATCCAGGTTCCGCTATTGGTTATTGACCGGAGACGTGTCTCGGTCATGTCTACATAGTTCTCGAACCCGTAGGGTCCGCACGCTTAAAGTTCGGTGACAATCGGTATTATGAGTTTATGTGTTTTGATGTACCGAAGGTAGTTCGGAGTCCCGGATGAGATCGGGGACATGACGAGGAGTCTCGAAATGGTCGAGACGTAAAGATCGATATATTGAACGACTATATTCGTACATCGCAAAGGTTCCGAGTGATTCGGGTATTTTTCGGAGTACCGGAGAGTTACGGGAATTCATCGGGGAGTATATGGGCCTTATTGGGCTTTAGGGGAAAGAGAGAGGGGAGACTGCGCCCCCCCAAGGCTTAGTCCGAATTGGACTAGGGGGAGGGGCGGCGCCCCCTCCTTCCTTCTCTTCTCTTTTCCCTTTCCTTCTCTCCTACTCCTACGACTTGGAAGGGCTCCTAGTTCTACTAGGAAAGGGGGAATCCTACTCCCGGTGGGAGTAGGACTCCCCTAGGGCGCGCCATAGAGAGGGCCGGCCCTCCCCCTCCTCCACTCCTTTATATACGGGGGAGGGGGCACCCCATAGACACAACAATTGATCATTGATCTCTTAGCCGTTTGCGGTGCCCCCCTCCACCATATTCCACCTTGGTAATATCGTAGTGGTGCTTAGGCGAAGCCCTGCGTCGGTAGCATCATCAACACCGTCATCACGCCGTCGTGATGACGAAACTCTCCCGCAAAGCTCTGCTGGATCGGAGTTCGTGGGACGTCATCTAGCTGAACGTGTGCTGAACTCGGAGGTGCCGTGCGTTCGGTACTTGGATTGGTCGGATCGTGAAGACGTACGACTACATCAACCGCGTTGTCATAACGCTTCCACTTTCGGTCTACGAGGGTACGCAGACACACTCTCCCCTCTCGTTGCTATGCATCACCATGATCTTGCATGTGCGTAGGAATTTTTTTGAAATTACTACGTTCCCCAATAGGTGGAATCCTAGGTGGCCGACCTTTAATGATTGGAGTGGGATCCCTCGAAGAACACGAAGAACACAGGGAAGAACGGAGAGAAATCACAAGGGGAAACACTCAAGAACAAGTCCAATCACACATCCACTAGACAATCAAACACACAAGATCCACAAGGTACATGAACAACAAAGGGAAAGATACTAGGTAAGGTTCATCTCCAAGAGGAGGTCTTGATGATATCCCGGAGGATCTTCTCACATGCTCACATGGAGGTCTTGAACTCCATGGGAGTGGTAGTCTCTCTCTCTCAAGAGTAGAGGTAGGTAGGAGCAAAGCTCACATACAAATGAGCTATCACTTTGCTGACCCTAGAAAGGAGGTGGAGGTGGTCTATTTATAGTCTAGTGGGCGAAGGGGTAAGTGAGGGGGCGAAACAGGTACATGGGCCTCGGCCCGGAGGCATGCACGCAGGCAAGGCCGGATGATCCGGATGGGGGTCCGGATGATCCGGGTCCTCGTCCGAATGATCCGGCTTCGCCGAGCAGATTCTGCAAGGTTCGGCCGCCACGGTGTATGGATTACCCGGATGATCCGGCTCTGCGTCCGGATGTCCGGCTAGGCTCCAACAGCCGCTCCGTCTTCTTCTTCTCCTTTCTTCCATCTTCTCTTCCACGCTTCCCTCGCGGACGGTGTAGTCGTTCCTTGGCGCTTGCACTCCTCCTCGACATCCGTGAAGCTCCGACAATACCTATGCATGCACACCGGAGGAGTGTCAAGTAGTATACCATCCTCGAGAGGGTCAACTGAACACGTGTAAAGGAGATGATTCACCTTTGTGTATGCGAAGTAGATGTCGCACGTGTCACTTGCCAAATGGACTCTTGACATGGTGATGTCCGTAGGATGCTCCGCATCATCCCCTCCCCCTTGGGAACGATCCGACCTCGGATCGAAATCCAAATCACCATGGGAAAGAGATGGCGTCGCCGTGTAGGAGTGGTCGATCACCAAGTTCTCGTCATCTTGAAGCTCGAAATGGGCACTCTCCAATGTCGCACCGTCTTGGGATTCCTTCAAAAGGAGCAAGGAGAACAAACACTTGGAAAAACAAATGTGGTTAGCGTTAGTGCAAAACCAAGCATTCAAGAGGTGATTCACCCAACAAGTGTCGTCATCAAGCATAGCATATGGTGTGACAAAGGATTGTGACATGGCATGTAAGCACATAAATTGAGCACAAAGAAGGACATCATGGAAACAAGCATGTAAATGTGAGGTAGTGATGCCAACATTTGTGATAAGAGAATAGGCATCTACCTCAAGTTCATAGCAAGCAAGCATAAATTGCTCAATGAAAGGTCTATGGTAGGCATAGGAATCATTCACAACACCAAATAAAATGAAGTGTCTAAACACATGAGTCAAGTGCAAGACAATCCAAGCATAATGTGCATACGGTGTAGTGAAAATAGTGTGGCACTCAACACAATAGAAAGAGCAAATTGTTCAACATGTGTGAGGCAATCAAGACAAGCATGTAGCAATCAATGGGACATGGCATATGTGAAGTGATGACATTGTTGCAACCAAACATGTGAGAGGGGAAAGTAATCCAAGAAATGGATGCAACACACAAGGCATATATATATATATCATGATGCATGGAACGGTGAAAATAACAAGTCGAAGCAAGATCTCTAACATGTGTGCAATCAAGTGGTCCAAGATGAACAATAAGTCTCATGGTGCAAGCAACACAAGTAGTATGATCCATAATATCCAAGCTCATGGTTTGGGGGTTCTCAAAAGAGAAGAATATCACGTTGAAAGCATGTCCTTGTGCGTCCTTCACAATGCCGAAGCACAAGGAAGTGCGATGTAGAAGTGAGTCGGTCGCAAGTGGTTCGCTCTCAAGAGCTCGAATGGTCAACTCACGGGAAGTGGAAGTCGACACAAAGTCCAAGTATCCTACACATGCACTGTGACGCCCCCGATTTGACCGTACACTAATCATGCACGCAAATGTGTACGATCAAGATCAGGGACTCACGGGAAGATATCACAACACAACTCTAAAACATAAATAAGTCATACAAGCATCATAATACAAGCCAGGGGCCTCGAGGGCTCGAATACAAGTGCTCGATCACAGACGAGTCAGCGGAAGCAACAATATCTGAGTACAGACATAAGTTAAACAAGTTTGCCTTAAGAAGGCTAGCACAAACTGGGATACAGATCGAACGAGGCGCAGGCCTCCTGCCTGGGATCCTCCTAACTACTCCTGGTCGTCGTTAGCGGACTGCACGTAGTAGTAGGCACCTCTAGTGTCATAGGAGTCGTCGTCGACAGTAGCGTCTGGCTCCTGGACTCCAGCATCTGGTTGCGACAAACAGATAGAAAGGAAAGGGGGAAAAGAGGGAGAGAAGCAACTGTGAGTACTCATCCAAAGTACTCGCAAGCAAGGAGCTACACTACATATGCATGGGTATATGTGTAAAGGGGCATATCAGTGGACTGAACTGCAGAATGCCAGAATAAGAGGGGGGATAGCTAGTCCTGTCGAAGACTACGCTTCTGGCCATTTCCATCTTGCAGCATGTATAAGAGAGTAGATTGAAGTCCTCCAAGTAGCATCGCATAGCATAATCCTACCCGGCGATCCCCTCCTCGTCGCCCTGTTAGAGAGCGATCACCGGGATGTATCTGGCACTTGGAAGGGTGTATTTTATTCAGTATCCGATTCTAGTTGTCATAAGGTCAAGGTACAACTCCGGGTCGTCCTTTTACCGAGGGACACGGCTATTCGAATAGATAAACTTCCCTGCAGGGGTGCACCACATAACCCAACACGCTCGATCCCATTTGGCCGGACACACTTTCCTGGGTCATGCCCGGCCTCGTAAGATCAACACGTCGCAGCCCCACCTAGGCTCAACAGAGAGGTCAACACGTCGGTCTAAATCCTATGCGCGCAGGGGTCTGGGCCCATCGCCCATTGCACACCTGCACGTTGCGAGGGCGGCCGGAAGCAGACCTAGCCTAGCAGGCGTTCCAGTCCAATCCGGCGCGCGCCGCTCCGTCGCTGACGTCAAGAAGAACTTCGGCTGATACCACGACGTCGGGATACCCATAACTACTCCCGCGTAGATGGTTAGTGCGTATAGACAAAATGGCCAGACTCAGATCAAATACCCAGAACTCGTTAAGCGTGTTAAGTATCCGCGAACGCCGACCAGGGCCAGGCCCACCTCTCTCCTAGGTGGTCTCAACCTGCACTGTCGCTTCGCCATAAAGTAACAGTCGGGGGCCGTCAGGAACCCAGGCCCACCTCTACCGGGGTGGAGCCACCTGTCCTTTCAGCCCCCTCATCAGAATCACTTGCGGGTACTCAAGGAGCCGACCCGACTTTAGTCACCACATGTGTCATGTATATAATGTATATAGTATATACCCGTGATCACCTCCCGAAGTGATCACGGCCCAGTAGTATAGCATGGCAGACGGACAAGAGTGTAGGGCCACTGATGGAACACTAGCATCCTATACTAAGCAGTAGGATAGCAGGTAAGGGTAACAACTGTAGCAACAATGACAGGCTATGCAACAGAATAGGATTAACCGAAATCAGTAACATGCTACACTACTCTAATGCAAGCAGTATAGAGAAGAATAGGCGATATCTGGTGATCAAGGGGGGGGGCTTGCCTGGAAGGTCAGCCGAGAAGGAGGGGTCGTCAACACCGTAGTCGTACTGGGTAGCGGCGGCGTCGGTCTCGGTGTCTAGCGAGAGAGAAGGAGGGGGAGAGAAACAATAAATTCACGGCAATAATGCAAACAATATGCAGGACATGTCTAAATGGTATGCCGAGGTGCTCTACTGCCTAACTAAATGATTTAGTTGATTTAGGAATTTATTTGGATTTATCTAATTAAAGTTGGGCACTATTCATTTACTGAAAACGGTCTAAAAGTTCCATGTTCATATAGCTACGGGCATCTAACAGGAATACGGAGGGCGTACTTGGGTTCGTATCGAAATTCTAAGCAAGTTTCATATATAAATTATTTTCATCGGAGTTACGGATTATTTAATATGATTTTCTAAAGTTTATATTAATTTATGGATTTTATTTAATTAATTAAAACAACATTAACCGAAACAGTAGCAGGGTGACGTCAGCATGACGTCACTGTGACGTCAGGACCAGTGGGTCCCACCTGTCATAGGCTGTTTAGCTAATTAGTGGTTAACTAATTAATTAATACCTAATTAAACTAATAACTAAATTAGATTAACCTAATCAGGGTTAATTAAACTTAATTAATTTAGTTAGTTAATTAATTAATTACTTTAATTATTTATTATTATTATTATTAATTCCTTTATTTTTTTAACGTTCTCAGGGGGTGTGGGGCCCTTAGTCAGTGGCCCAGAGGGCCACCGCGGGGCGGGTGCTAGTGGGTAACGGGCGCAGGGCGCGTGGGCGCCAGCGCCGGCAGAGGGCGTAGCCCGGCATGGCGGGGCGAGGCTCGCCGGCCGGCCGCGGCAGGCGGAGGCGGGGGGGGGGGGGGGGCGAGCGACGGCGTGCGGCGGCTTGGCCGGAGCAGAGCCGCAGCAGGGGACGGGCAGCGGCGGCCATGGGCGCGTGTGGGGGCGAGGGTGCGGGGCGAACGGACGGCGTGCGAGGCCACCGCGGGCGGGCGGCTGTGGGCGCACGAGACGGCACGCCGGGCGAGGAGAGGCCGCGGTGAGCGCGGTTGGTGCGCGTACAGGCGATGGTCAGGGGCGTGCGAGCACGTACGGGGACGAGGGGAGAGAAGAGGCCGGGGGCCTCACCGGTGTTCGTGGGGTCTGGGCAGCGGGCTCGGAGAGGGGGACGAGGAAGGGGCGGCGTTCGGGTCGCCGGCGACGAGTGCGGCGGGGTGACGGGGTCGAGGGCGCGGCGCCGGAACGGCGGCCTCGGCTCGGGACGACGAGGAGGTGAGGAGGCGAGGGGCTTCAGCGAGGTGGTGGTGGCGACGGGCGACACGGTCGTCGCGGCGACGGGGGCGATTCGGGGGCGAGGTGAGGCAGCGGCGGCGGGGTCGAGCCCTCCCCGATCCAGATCGAGGGGAGAGGGGAGTGAACGTGGGGGAGGGCGAGTGGGGAGTGGGGAGGTTAGGTGTAGGGCAGGGGTGGGCCGGCCTGGCTAGCAGCTGGGCCGGTTGGCCCAGTGGGGGGGGGGGGGTTCTATTCTTCTACTTTTATTTATTTATTTTCTTTTTAGTAGTTTTTTATTTTGTTTTCTATTTATCTTAGTTTTATAAATTAGGAAAATAGTTTCTAAATTAGTGTTATGGTTTAACCCACTGCCACAAAAAGTTTCACTCCTAACTGAAATAGTTTGATATTTTATAAATGGTAAAAGGCATTTAATTAATTGTTTTGCCACTGTTTTATTTATGTTAGGACATTCAAACATTTTTAAGGATGTTGGTTTCTCCACCATTATTATCTAGGTATTATTTGTCACACCTGGAATATTTTAGTTTTGACTTTTGAAAACTTTAATTGTTTGACTTGTTTTTGAATTTTGAATTTTGAATCGGTTTTGAACTAACGAGAGATTAGCAACAGTAATCGACGTGACGTGGCATCATTAGCAGAGGTTACTGTAGCTTGATTATCCGGGCGTCACAATTCTCCTCCACTACAAGAAATCTCGTCCCGAGATTTAAGAGGGAAGTAAAGGGTGAAGGTCCGGGTTACGAAATTCTAGGGAGTGTTCTTGGTCTTGGTTGTTCTTCTCGAAGAGGTTGATCCATTACATTGATGTCTTCATTCTGCTGTTTCAGGTCATCATGATAAAGTTGTCGTCCTTTCTTCGGGAACTCAATCGTACTTACGAAGGAATGAAGGGTGGGTATTCCGGGAGAACGGACCTCCGTAAGGTTGACTATCTGGTCGATAACATCGGCGAAGGTGGCGGAAAGTAACTCTCGAATTGCAACTTAAGAAATTATCGAGAGCAAAGTAAGAAGGTACAAAAATAGAAGTTTTCAAGCGCATAGGCAATCGTTCGTTGCCTGAAACAAAGTGTTGAAGGGGTTTAGAGCAATGTGAATAAGCATTGCATCTAATACGAGTATAGATCACTAGGCAGGTGGCCCGTGAATTACATACAAAGTCAAGAGCGAGGAATAACTCTGACAACACGGTGTATAGGAGAGTCAGTTTTCGATCCTGTGGTACTGTGGGTTATGGGCCCACCATGTGGGGTTTTTTTATAGGACCAGTGACATGTTGCACGGTCATGATAGCAAGTCATGTCAGACAGTACCCTGTCAGTTATGTCGGCAACACGTTGGTACCAAGGGCGAGGGACGAAGAGAACCATTTTCCTGCTCGTTGAAACGAGGCGGACCATAAGGCAAAGTTCTCGTCCATCGGTGGCTACCGGGATGTCATCAACAATAGTAACAGGGTCTTGCTGACAGAATTGTACACCGAGGTGTTTACATAAGCAGGAGAATATTACTGCTTAGATCATATAGATCACCAGAAAGGTTAAACCAAACAATGGAAAGGAAAATATGATTATCAGATTAAACAGAAGAATGGAAAGGAAAATGTGTTTAAACACATATTTCAAGGGTGTATCCTTCCCAAGGACAAGCAGAGCATGATATCCAGGACAGGATATAATGTAGAAAACTCTTTAGGTAAGGTGAGAGAAATTTCATGACATCACCCATACAACGGTGTTTGGATAATGGACAAAGAAAATTTTGCATTGTTCTTCAAATGTTCCTGTTGAAAATCGGAGTACCATAGACATGCTTCGAGATAGTATTGACATGGTCAACAGGTGAAGATCAGGCTTTGGAAACAAAAAGGATCCATCAGGAACAACTTATAGAATAAGTCTTACAATTTCCTCTTGGAAGAATAACTAACCTTGCTAAAAGGGAAAACTTATAACAATAGGTCCTCCCGCCAGGTGTGCTAGGTATCATCACCTTACCGGGTCATAAATAGGCCAATGTTATAACTCTTGGAAATAGGTTCCAACCATCATATCTGACCGAGATTCAGATCTGATTGGTGTCAGGATAACTCAGACTCAGGATGCCTGAGAAGAAAGGTGCAACACAAATTGTCGAAACGACATCGAAGATTCTCGGTAGATGAACTATGGAAGCGAGTTCCGAACAAGGGTTCATCATTACATCAAGGAGAGGTGAGGAAGTGACTGATTAACTCAGCGACAATCCATTGAGATTTCCAAAAGATGGATTTCCACCACTATGTGAACAAGGAGATAACATTAGCTAGATCGAATGACTCAATGATGTATGCTCGAGGAAAACATACACAGTTAAACATTGGTTGAAATGTGCACCCGAAATATGGGCTAGGTAGCACAATCAATGTTCGAATGATGATTCATTAAGCCATAGACGTAGAATGAAACTATAGACCAATAACTTCAAAGTAATAGGGTTGCTAGAAGTTTAGAATTTACACATCACAGACCATTTATCGGTATTTCGTTTAGAAACTACACGGGGACCAAGAAAGAATGGTGATGGTGAGAAGTATCACTGTACCAAGAATTCTTAATAGGTGGAGTAATGTTCACGACATTCTTTACATCAAAGATGGTAATACTCCACGGTAGAACATAACATAAGTTGGATAGTAGGGGAAATCAAGATACAACACAAAATATGAACAAGTTTGTGTTGGGGGGAGGTAAGAATGTTGTCGTTGATAACACAATTCATCGAGGGGCAAGGATGGTATTTCTCATCCTGAATTTCGACACACAATTTGGAAGAAGTCAAATTGTTGACAAAGATCACGACAAATTTGTCGAGAGGTTTTCAAGAAGATGTAATTGATCGACGATGACATCAAGTCAAAGGAATGATGAAAGCGAAAGGTTATTGGAACCACGGGTAGGGCACAAACTCGAAATCAAGTTTGCTATTCAAGGAGAAGTGATATGACGTGGGAGATCGACGCAAGATTAGCTCACTGTCGAAATTTGTGCGCTGGGAAGGTCCAGGTAGCACAGTTAAAATCATCAAGATAATGATATAGCCAAACAGGCTAGGAATGGCGTGATCGGGTACAAACTCATACTTAAAGAAGATTACTAAGAGTTGTTGAACCGTAGTGCGGACTCGGTTCAGTTATCGGTGTCTTTGCGTGATTAATAACTCAGAGCCCGTGGAAAATTGGAATCAATGAGAATGTAGCACTTGATGGAGAACTCATAATAAGTTATGCAGTTCCGTGATAATCTCGAGATACCAGGGGGTAATGCTCGACGACAGATCAAAGTAGAGGTTGGACTAGGGTATTGCTCTGCAGAAGACAAGTGCTTAAACTTGCACGAGAAATGGTATTTAAAGGAGAACATGGTCGGAACCACGATTGAAAAAGGCCAGATCCCAGATATAAGATGAACTTATACCAATGGAATAATTAATTTAAGAAAAGCTTTAATGATAAGATCTAGATCGTGTCCATGGGCATGAACGCAAAGTTCAAGGTCGACTCCCACTTCTCCAATGCATAACCTTTCATTTACTTCTCGCGTTCGATGAAGTTGTATGGTAGAAAATTATCTGGTAAAATACCAGAAGGGTATGGCTTGTGAAAACCTTCGGGTTCATATGGTTTTTAGGGAAGGTATAGGTTCAACCCATCAGGGCATCTTAGGAACATATACCACGAACTTCAAAAGTAAATAACACAAGCTCAAAAGTAGAGCATGGTTGACAAAGCAGAAGATACAATTTACCAAAGGCATTATATACCCGTGGAAAGGCTCACAAGGTTATTCAATATGAAGGACACTGTCGGATAAATTCCAACAAAGGAACCGATGGTCCACAAGGGATCTTATGTGAGCATCGGTACTCAACCAAAGGAAGAAGAATGCAAGGAGATCTGATTATAGAAACAACTGACTAACCCAAAGTTCAAATGCAAAAGAATTATGATTTCCAAATCAGGGGGTCAGAAGCTACGCTCTGATCAAGGATGGATAAGTTGAGTAGGCTTAGGGGTACAATCGACAGTAATTTGATTAGTCGAGAACCAGCTCCTGTTCAAATGACATCTGAGCCGGAAGGATGAGTTCTAGGATTCGACTGAGGAATGCGAGCATCGCAATAAATTGAATCAACGGAATCAAAATGATAATGACAAGAGATGCCAATAAGATTACGAGACTTAAGATTAATCATAATGCAAGTAAGCAAGAATTTCAAGAGCAACAGGCTCCTGAAGATTTTCGGAAGAGCGAATGATATTTTGAACACTTTTGTGAAATACTTGAATCAACTGGGAATGAGCGGATACTCGGTAAGTGCGAGGATTATCCGTAGGGGTATTCAGGTGACAATGAACAGCAAGGTAGTAAGCTCAAAGGATTCTCGGAACAACAGAGAGAATTTCGGGGTATCTTATAATAACAAGATCATCTGGGAAACATTGTATGAATGGCGAGTATACGCGGTTATCCATAGGAGTTTATCGATGAAAGGGAATTGCAAAAGCGATGAACACAAGTTCTCGGGTTATCAGTGGAGAGTATCTTCAGGGCCTTCACGTGCAACAGACGATCATCAGTAATAAGGGGCTCTCCGGGTGAAAGTGATAACGAGATCCTAATGTTAGATTTAGTAAAATCATTTAACCCGAATAGAAGAGAGATCAGAGTCCCAGAGTATAGGCAAGGAGTAAAGGATCCTAATACCACCCAATGGCGACGTGGGCCCTTAAGCCACACAGCCATGTTAGTAAAACAGTTTTCACTGACTAGACTCGACTTCGGCCAAGGAGTGTGGAAGGGGGATTCCTACAGGCAGTTGGCTCTGATACCAACTTGTGACGCCCCCGATTTGACCGTACACTAATCATGCACGCAAATGTGTACGATCAAGATCAGGGACTCACGGGAAGATATCACAACACAACTCTAAAACATAAATAAGTCATACAAGCATCATAATACAAGCCAGGGGCCTCGAGGGCTCGAATACAAGTGCTCGATCACAGACGAGTCAGCGGAAGCAACAATATCTGAGTACAGACATAAGTTAAACAAGTTTGCCTTAAGAAGGCTAGCACAAACTGGGATACAGATCGAACGAGGCGCAGGCCTCCTGCCTGGGATCCTCCTAACTACTCCTGGTCGTCGTTAGCGGACTGCATGTAGTAGTAGGCACCTCCAGTGTCATAGGAGTCGTCGTCGACGGTAGCGTCTGGCTCCTGGACTCCAGCATCTGGTTGCGACAAACAGATAGAAAGGAAAGGGGGAAAAGAGGGAGAGAAGCAACTGTGAGTACTCATCCAAAGTACTCGCAAGCAAGGAGCTACACTACATATGCATGGGTATATGTGTAAAGGGGCATATCAGTGGACTGAACTGCAGAATGCCAGAATAAGAGGGGGGATAGCTAGTCCTGTCGAAGACTACGCTTCTGGCCATTTCCATCTTGCAGCATGTAGAAGAGAGTAGATTGAAGTCCTCCAAGTAGCATCGCATAGCATAATCCTACCCGGCGATCCCCTCCTCGTCGCCCTGTTAGAGAGCGATCACCGGGATGTATCTAGCACTTGGAAGGGTGTATTTTATTCAGTATCCGATTCTAGTTGTCATAAGGTCAAGGTACAACTCCGGGTCGTCCTTTTACCGAGGGACACGGCTATTCGAATAGATAAACTTCCCTGCAGGGGTGCACCACATAACCCAACACGCTCGATCCCATTTGGCCGGACACACTTTCCTGGGTCATGCCCGGCCTCGTAAGATCAACACGTCGCAGCCCCACCTAGGCTCAACAGAGAGGTCAACACGTCGGTCTAAATCCTATGCGCGCAGGGGTCTGGGCCCATCGCCCATTGCACACCTGCACGTTGCGAGGGCGGCCGGAAGCAGACCTAGCCTAGCAGGCGTTCCAGTCCAATCCGGCACGCGCCGCTCCGTCGCTGACGTCAAGAAGAACTTCGGCTGATACCACGACGTCGGGATACCCATAACTACTCCCGCGTAGATGGTTAGTGCGTATAGACAAAATGGCCAGACTCAGATCAAATACCCAGAACTCGTTAAGCGTGTTAAGTATCCGCGAACGCCGACCAGGGCCAGGCCCACCTCTCTCCTAGGTGGTCTCAACCTGCACTGTCGCTTCGCCATAAAGTAACAGTCGGGGGCCGTCAGGAACCCAGGCCCACCTCTACCGGGGTGGAGCCACCTGTCCTTTCAGCCCCCTCATCAGAATCACTTGCGGGTACTCAAGGAGCCGACCCGACTTTAGTCACCACATGTGTCATGTATATAATGTATATAGTATATACCCGTGATCACCTCCCGAAGTGATCACGGCCCAGTAGTATAGCATGGCAGACGGACAAGAGTGTAGGGCCACTGATGGAACACTAGCATCCTATACTAAGCAGTAGGATAGCAGGTAAGGGTAACAACTGTAGCAACAATGACAGGCTATGCAACAGAATAGGATTAACCGAAATCAGTAACATGCTACACTACTCTAATGCAAGCAGTATAGAGAAGAATAGGCGATATCTGGTGATCAAGGGGGGGGCTTGCCTGGAAGGTCAGCCGAGAAGGAGGGGTCGTCAACACCGTAGTCGTACTGGGTAGCGGCGGCGTCGGTCTCGGTGTCTAGCGAGAGAGAAGGAGGGGGAGAGAAACAATAAATTCACGGCAATAATGCAAACAATATGCAGGACATGTCTAAATGGTATGCCGAGGTGCTCTACTGCCTAACTAAATGATTTAGTTGATTTAGGAATTTATTTGGATTTATCTAATTAAAGTTGGGCACTATTCATTTACTGAAAACGGTCTAAAAGTTCCATGTTCATATAGCTACGGGCATCTAACAGGAATACGGAGGGCGTACTTGGGTTCGTATCGAAATTCTAAGCAAGTTTCATATATAAATTATTTTCATCGGAGTTACGGATTATTTATATGATTTTCTAAAGTTTATATTAATTTATGGATTTTATTTAATTAATTAAAACAACATTAACCGAAACAGTAGCAGGGTGACGTCAGCATGACGTCACTGTGACGTCAGGACCAGTGGGTCCCACCTGTCATAGGCTGTTTAGCTAATTAGTGGTTAACTAATTAATTAATACCTAATTAAACTAATAACTAAATTAGATTAACCTAATCAGGGTTAATTAAACTTAATTAATTTAGTTAATTAATTAATTACTTTAATTATTTATTATTATTATTATTATTATTAATTCCTTTATTTTTTTAACGTTCTTAGGGGGGTGTGGGGCCCTTAGTCAGTGGCCCAGAGGGCCACCGCGGGGCGGGTGCTAGTGGGTAACGGGCGCAGGGCGTGTGGGCGCCAGCGCCGGCAGAGGGCGTAGCCCGGCATGGCGGGGCGAGGCTCGCCGGCCGGCCGCGGCAGGCGGAGGCGGGGGGCGAGCGACGGCGTGCGGCGGCTTGGTCGGAGCAGAGCCGCAGCAGGGGACGGGCAGCGGCGGCCACGCGCGGCCACGGGCACGTGTGGGGGCGAGGGTGCGGGGCGAACGGACGGCGTGCGAGGCCACCGCGGGCGGGCGGCTGTGGGCGCACGCGACGGCATGCCGGGCGAGGCGAGGCCGCGGTGAGCGTACAGGCGATGGTCAGGGGCGTGCGAGCGTGTACGGGGACGAGGGGAGAGAAGAGGCCGGGGGCCTCACCGGCGTTCGTGGGGTCTGGGCAGCGGGCTCGGAGAGGGGGACGAGGAAGGGGCGGCGTTCGGGTCGCCGGCGACGAGTGCGGCGGGGTGACGGGGTCGAGGGCGCGACACCGGAACGGCGGCCTCGGCTCGGGACGACGAGGAGGTGAGGAGGCGAGGGGCTTCAGCGAGGTGGTGGTGGCGACGGGCGACGCGGTCGTCGCGGCGACGGGGGCGATTCGGGGGCGAGGTGAGGCAGCGGCGGCGGGGTCGAGCCCTCCCCGATCCAGATCGAGGGGTGAGGGGAGTGAACGTTGGGGAGGGCGAGTGGGGAGTGGGGAGTGGGGAGGTTAGGTGTAGGGCAGGGGTGGGCGGCCTGGCTAGCAGCTGGGCCGGTTGGCCCAGTGGGGGGGGGTTCTATTCTTCTACTTTTTTTATTTTCTTTTTAGTTGTTTTCTATTTTGTTTTCTATTTATCTTAGTTTTATAAATTAGGAAAATAGTTTTTAAATTAGTGTTATGGTTTAACCCACTGCCACAAAAAGTTTCACTCCTAACTAAAATAGTTTGATATTTTATAAATGGTAAAAGGCATTTAATTAATTGTTTTGCCACTGTTTTATTTATGTTAGGACATTCAAACATTTTTAAGGATGTTGGTTTCTCCACCATTATTATCTAGGTATTATTTGTCACACCTGGAATATTTTAGTTTTGACTTTTGAAAACTTTAATTGTTTGACTTGTTTTTGAATTTTGAATCGGTTTTGAACTAACGCGAGATTAGCAACAGTAATCGACGTGACGTGGCATCATTAGCAGAGGTTACTGTAGCTTGATTATCCAGGCGTCACATGCACACAACAAAACAAAGAACGTATGCGCATGGTAGATAAACACATCATCCATCATGATGGCTCTCTTCTTTTGCACATAACAGTGCATGAATAATATGATGCAACAATGGCTATATTCATGACACTAGGAATATGGTGCAAGGAGGTAAGACAAGCATGCTTCACAAGAATTATGTCAAAATCTCCAAATATATGTGAGAATGCTATGGGGGCAAACTCATTATCAAGACTAAAGGCATAGTTGCACTCAATACATGGAAAATCATCTAGCATGAGGGAGGCAACATATGGAGAGATATGACAAGAAGCAATAACAATCATGTGCAAAGCATGTAGGTGGTTGTCATCAACCGCATGAAATAAGCAAGTATGAATTATCGGTGATGCAACAAGACAAGCAATCATAGTAATTAAGTCATGCAAGCTAGTAGTGCGAAGATGCAACATACTAGAGGAAATCATGGCAATCATGTCATGTGAGCAAATAATAGGCATATGCAATGCACATGACATATCGCAAGCACGAGCACAAAGCAAGATCATAGTATCATCATAGGAATGGATCATAGGATGAGCATGGCAATAACAAGCAATATCTCCACCAAGCTTGCAAATACACATACAAGTACTAGAATCAATCATCATGTGTAATGCAAAGCATGGGTCACAAATGCATGGCAAAGGCATAGGAATGAGCATATCATGCAAAGTGAACATGGCAAGATGGGCATATAATATGTAATGGACAATAACCCATAGCCAAGTGAGAGCCATGTAGAAGAAATGCGTGAAGACTTCGCGTGAAGAGAGCGGTGGGAAAGGCAATCCATGGGATCCCAAGTCATCATTGCTCTCTAGAGCTCATTTTGTCAACTCGTGGGATTGCGAGGTTGACAAGTAATCATGGGTACCTACACAAAATAGACACAAACCAAAGAAATTGTGTGCATGGTGAATGTACACATCATCCATCATCATGTGTATGTGCATGTGAGTGTTAGCACAAGATAAGCATCGCTCAAACAAATTTGATGCATGGTATAAGAACATGTCATCCATCATGAAAGAATAGTTATTGTGTATGACACGATGGGGATGCAAATTGAGCATACAATTATATGGCACATCAATAGCATTTTCATTCATGGGAAGCATATTGTGCACGCAAGTATTGGGATCATGCAATGGATAGGATGAAGCAAAATCTCCTAAAATGTATGAGGAAACTATGGGGGTCTCCTCATGAGCAATATCGTAAACATCACATGGAGAAAATGGACAACATCCAAAACAATGCATATCCAAAGCTAGGTGGTCATGGCATGGCATATGAGATAAATGATGCAAGGGGAGCATATCAATATCATCACAAGAAAAACAAATGCCAATAACCATGGGCTTGTCGTCTATGCCATATGTGTAAATTGGGTTTATTTTAATGGCATATGCATAGTTACTACGTAGAGATTGCAAATATGACATATGATTGATCTCATGCATAGCGTATGACAAGTCAAGCGGATTGTCAAACATGATGTGACCTAAAGAATTGTCACAAGAAATCCTATGTAACATGGCATCACAACTAATAGACTCGACATGAGAATCATCATACTCATCATAAATGGGCAAGAAATCATCACATGATGAAGTCGCACTAGCATGAAGCATGGAAATAGGTTGATCAACATCATGCAAGCAATCAATGTCAAGAATGTCCACTAGTGGGACTAGAGCATCACCTTCACCTATGTTACCTTTGTCATTCCACTCATGTGGTGTAGGTGAGGTGGGAAAGACCAAATGGTGGTCATCATCATCAACTTGATAGAACCGTGTGGGTGGTGCATCATATTCCACCATGGCCATCGTCTTGTCCAAGGGAAGGACGTAGTCGTCGCGAATCGGCACGTCATCATATATGGGACCTAGCACCAAATGAGAAGACACAATAGAGGTAGAGGTTAAGTCGTTAGAGTTCAAAATGTCCTCACATGACCTATTGACTATCACACTCTCTCTATGTGGTGGTTCACTCACTCCCTCAAAATAGGTGCACTCAACATCACATATGGTGGAGTCACTCATCTCACTCAAGTGGTGGGGGTTGTGGCTCTCCTCACATGGGAATTGTGGCAACACATCATATATGGGGCTAGTGGTGAAGTCACTCTCACTCTCAATATGGTGGCACAAGTCACTCAAGTCATCATACGTCGCCGTGGTCGAAGTGAAATACTGAACCATCTCATCACCGTCGCCGTGGATGAAGGCCGAAGATGGCACATCATCACTCTCCTCCATGACCGAAGGAAAATCCCATGCTCGATCATCTCGTCACCGTCGCTGTGGATGAAGGCCGAAGATGGCACAACATCACTCTCACCTCCTAAGATGGAATTATCATCCTTGCTCGTCACCATGTCGTTCGCCTCCAAAGCTTGGTCCTTGAATGTCTCCGTAGTCGTACTCATCGCCGCACCGTCTTGAAAAAGAGTCGAAGGAGACTCGGCACCATCAATGCCACAAAGAGGGATGGCGGTGAAGTCGAACTTGGGAGCATCGTCTTGGAGCTCGTCGGGCCTTGGACATCTTGGTGGTGTTATCCTCATGCTCGTTCTCATGGAGCTTGGTCATCGTGAAGTGAGCTTGAGGTGGAGAAGCCTTGGTCTTCATGAGTTCTTGTTCCGCCCTGAGAGCACCAATGTAGTTGTCGTCGAGGGACTTGTAGTTCTCGAGGAAGATAGTCTTGGAGATGTCATTGTTCAATCCCATCATGAAGTGGAACTTCATTGACATGGGGTCGTCCACGCCGGCTCGTAGCAAGGCATGCTTCATCTCCTTGAAGTACTCGTCGATGGACTTGGATCCTTGGGTGGTGTTCTCCAATTGGCATAAAAGTTGTTCCGTGTAGGTTGGAGGCACGAACTCTCGCCGCAAAGCTCTCTTCGTCTTGGGCCAACTCATGTCGTGGTTCGCCGAAGGTGTGTGAAACCACCATGTCGAGGCGTATGAGGGAGTCCCGGATTAAGGGGTCCTCGGGCGTCCGGCCTGATATCCATGGGCCGAATTGATGGGCCGTAAAGGTACGAAGACCGAAGACTATAACCGTGTCCGGATTGGGCTTTCCTTGGCGTGGAAGGCAAGCTAGGCGATCAACCATGAAGATTCCTTCTTATGTAACCGACCCCATGTAACCCTAGATCTCTCCGGTGTCTATATAAACCGGAGAGCATAGTCCGGATAGGACACATTCATTACCATATACACATAGGCTAGACTTCTAGGGTTTAGCCATTACGATCTCGTGGTAGATCAACTCTTGTAATACTCATATTCATCAAGATCAATCAAGCAGGAAGTAGGGTATTACCTCCATAGAGAGGGCCCGAACCTGGGTAAACATCGTGTCCCCCGTCTCCTGTTACCATCGATCCTGGACGCACAGTTCGGGACCCCCTACCCGAGATCCGCCGGTTTTGACACCGACATTGGTGCTTTCATTGAGAGTTCCACTGTGCCGTCACCAAGAGGGTTGATGGCTCGCCTTGTTCTCAAGGATAATATCATCTCCGGAGGAACCCTGGCCCCAGGCCAAACCCTCCGGCTGGGCGGTTTCGCCATGACCGCCGGATCGGCCCTTAAGCCGACGATGGCCTTTCAAGTCATCGAAAATCGCCTCCGTGTTGATCCCGAATACTCCGCCCGGATGGATCCAACGAAGTTATCGTCATTGAACGAACTCCTGGATCGCATGGCCGCCTTTGGGTCGCTACAGACTACGATCGGGTTGGGCTTAAACCCGACCAGAGAGAAATTAAAACTCCACCGATCACCCACCAGATAGCGGTAGTCGAGGAGCGGAGCAACTCTTCTACTATATTGAAGACGAACTATGTCCGGATCTCCGATCTTGAAAGGCCGGACATTCTCCGGCAGAAAGGCATGCCCCGTCCCCCGAACATGGAGTTGGACAATGAGCCTAAAAAATCAGTCGATATCCCGGAACCCGAACTGCCAGGGCCGGTAGATCTTCAAACTCCGGATCCAAAACCGGGTCAGGGTTTGGATTTTGTTCCACCCACCCACCCGGACACAGAGGCTCTCATGAGCATAAAACAACAGTCTCAGGAAAAGGTCCACCACTTCTGGGCCAGATTCCTCCTTATCAAGGACAAGGTAAAAGATTGCCGTGACGAGGACGCAATATCGGCGTTCTGCAAAAATTGCACGGACGAAGGAATCCTCAACGCCATTAATCGCCGCCGCATACTGAAATTTGCTAACTTAGAAATCATCGTACAAAAATACTGTGCGATGGAAAGCGCCTGGGAAACTCGGGCAGCTCGCTGGGAAACACCTGCCCCAACCCAACTCCCCCTACAGGCGAAAAGGGCGTACCCTCGTGGCACGCCCAGTCCCACAGTAAAAAAACACAAAGCCGCCATACGGCACGACACCGTTCTGGAGGGGTGGCTCGATGGCCCATGCAAAATACATGCAACAACAGATAACATGGCAACCCACAACCTTAGAGCATGTTGGATACTACGACAGGTAGCCAAGAGCGGCGAGGACATCCTTATAAAGGACGCCCCGGAACAGTACCCCCCAGAAGATGACGGCCCAAGAGTATTGACAGTCTTCGAGACATTCGCTTCAAATAACAAGCGCAAACGGGCACTTCGCGAGGTCAACGAAGCCTGCCAAATTGCGGTAATAAACCCATGGAACGACACGGCTATAACATTCAACGCCGGTGACAAACCAAGGTACAGAACGGTACGAGCACCAGCCACGTTAGTCCTCAGCCCCATCATGGATGGGTTTCGACTCACCAAAGTCCTCATGGACGGTGGCAGCGGACTAAATCTCATTTATGAGGACACACTCCATAAAATGGAAATAGACAGGAGCCGCATCAAACAAAGTAACACAACCTTCCGGGGAATTATTCCTAGTCGGGAGGCGCGGTGCGCGGGCAAAATCACACTTGACGTGGTATTCGGCACGCCGGAGAACTATCGGTCCGAAGAAATAACCTTCCAAGTGGCCCCTTTCAGCAGCGGATATCACGCCTTATTGGGGCGGGATGCTTTCCCACGCTTCCAAGCTATACCTCACTACGGATATATGAAGCTCAAAATGCCCGGACCAAACGGTATAATCACTCCCGTCAGCGATCCGGACATAGCACTCCGCGCTGAAAATAAAACCACATCCCTGGCCCTGGAAACGCTATCCGAAGCCCTCGCGGCCGAAGAATTAACTGCACTACGCTCCACAGTGGACAGGGACGATGTGATCCTCGACAAATGCCCCAAATCCACCTCATTCAAACCAGCAGAAGAAATAGTCAAATTCCAGGTCCACCCAATGGACCCCAAGAAAACAGCATCTATCGGAGCTCAACTGACACCAACAGTTGACGCCGCACTACGAGAGTTCCTGCGCGAAAACTGGGACATATTTGCCTGGTACCCTTCAGATATGCCAGGGATCCCACGCAAGTTGGCCGAACATAGCCTCAACATATTAAAGGGATTTAAACCAGTCAAGCAAACACTGCGGTGCTTTTCCGAACCCAAGCGACAAGCCATGGGGGAGGAGCTGGCCAAGCTCATCGAGGCCGGATTCATTAGAGAAATCAAGCATCCGGACTGGCTGGCAAACCTGGTGATGGTACCAAAGAAAGATAAATCATGGCGCCTGTATGTCGATTTCAAGGATCTCAACAAGGCTTGCCCTAAGGATCCTTTTCCCCTTCCCCGCATTGATCAAATCATTGACGCCACCGCAGGACACGACTCACTGTGTTTCCTTGATGCATATTCCGGATACCATCGAATCAAAATGAAGGAATCCGATCAAGCTGCAACAGCATTTATTACCCCATACGGGCCATTCTGCTTTAATACTATGCCCTTCGGGCTCAAGAACGCCGGCGTGACATACCAACGCATGATCCAAACATGCCTGGAGAAACAGATCGGCAAAACGGTAGAAGCTTACGTTGATGACGTCGTCGTTAAGACTAGGCACGTCGAGAAACACTAATAGATGACTTACATCTCACGTTTGACAACCTCCGGGCATATGACATTAAGCTCAACCTGGAGAAGTGTGTCTTCGGCGTCCCCGCTGGAAAACTGCTGGGCTTTATAGTTTCCAACAGAGGAATCGAAGCAAATCTGGCTAAAATCCGAGCTCTGTCACAGTTAGCTACACCTACAGACCTCAAACAGGTCCAAAAACTGGCAGGATGCATGGCAGCACTAAGCCGCTTTATCTCCAGACTAGGAGAAAAAGCACTCCCGCTCTATCGCCTCTTACGGCGCACGGATAACTTCGAATGGACAGACGCGGCGACTGCTGGACTGGAGGAAATAAAGACCCTCCTAGCAAGCAATCCAATCCTGGCTGCACCAAACGCAGGCGAACCCATGTTGCTATACATATCGGCAACACATCAAGTGGTGAGCGATGTACTCGTCATCGAACGAGAACAGGACGGACACAAATTCCCGCTCCAAAAGCCGGTATACTACGTATCCACCGTCCTCACACCATGCAAATCCTGGTACCCTCGCTATCAAAAGATAGCATACACAGTCTTTATGGCATCCCGAAAATTGCGACACTACTTTCAGGAGTGCTCGATCACGGTGGCTTCCGAGGTGCCCCTCAATGATATAATCAACAACCGGGAGGCAACGGGCCGGATTGCCAAATGGGCCATTGAGCTCCTGCCATTCGACATCACGTACAAACCACGTCGAGCCATCAAATCCCAGGTACTGGCTGACTTCGTCGCCGAATGGACAGAGGCCGAACTCCCTAAAGAGTATGGCACATATTCCAACTGGGTGATGCATTTCGACGGCTCCAAAATGTTGGCAAGGCTAGGGCGGGCGTCGTATTAACATCCCCCACAGGAGATATCGTCCAGTACGTACTCCAAATATTATACACAGACTCCAACAACGCTGCCGAATACGAGGCCTTGCTACATGGCCTTCGGATGGCCGTATCAATGGGCATACAACGCCTGGAGGTGCGCGGGGACTCAAATCTCGCAATATCCCAAATTAATGGAGACTTTGATGCAAAAGATCCAAAGATGGCAGCTTATCGCAATGCCGTCTTGAAGATGTCGGCTCGATTCGAGGGACTCGAATTTCATCACGTCGCTCGCGAAAGTAATCAGGCGGCAGACGTCCTTGCTTGCATCGGCGCTAAGCGCGACCCCGGCCCACCTAACATCTTCCTCGAAAGGCTCTTTAAGCCATCCGTGGTGTGGCAAGGGGGAGACAGCAACGACAGCTCCGTTCCGAACACAAACACAGATAGCGAACACGCCGATATCATCGGAAGCTCAGCCACCGAAATAACACCATCGGCCCACCTCATCATGGCAGTAATTGCCCCATGGACCGAACCATTCTTGGCCTACCTTAATAGGAAGGAGCTCCCAGAAGATCAGAACGAGGCTCGCCGCATCGTCCGGCGTTCGAAGGCCTATAAAGTTAACGAGGGAGAGCTCTACAAGAAAAGCACCACCGGAGTCCTTCAAAGGTGTATCTCTGAGAAGGAGGGGTGGCAACTCTTGGCAGAAATTCACGCCGGTCTCGGTGGGCACCACGCTGCAGCTCGGGCACTTGTCAGCAAGGCCTTCCGGACAGGATTTTATTGGCCTACGGCCCGGGCAGACGCACAGGACCTCGTCCAGCGCTGCGTTGGATGCCAACTCTTCGCCAACCAAAGCCATATGCCCCCAACCGCCCTACAAACAATCCCCATTACATGGCCCTTTGCGGTCTGGGGCTTGGACATGGTTGGACCCCTTAAAGGGGGAAGCCATAAGAAAAAATATCTGCTAGTCATGGTGGACAAATTCACCAAGTGGATAGAGGCTAGACCAGTCAAAACGGCCAAGTCCGGACCGGTGATCACATTTATATCTGATGTGGTGCACCATTATGGTGTACCGCACAGCATCATCACTGATAACGGTTCCAATTTCACAGCTGATGAGGTGAAAACCTGGTGTGCTAGTCTAGGCATTAAGCTCGATTACGCCTCTGTCTACCACCCGCAAACAAACGGTCAAGTCGAACGAGCTAACAGTCTTATTATGAGCGGCATCAAACCCAGGCTAGTGCGGTCTTTGAAAGAATCAGACAAACACTGTTTCGAGGAGCTTGACTCCGTACTCCGGGGGCTGCGGACCACGCCCAACCGTACTACCGGATACACACCTTTCTTCATGGTGTACGGTGCAGAGGCTGTATTGCCCTGCGATATTATACATGACTCACCTCGAGTGCGTATGTACGAAGAGAAAGAGGCCGAGTTGGATCGTCAGGATAGCCTAGACGCCCTGGAGGAGGAGCGCGACGTCGCCAAAGCCCGTTCAACATTTTATCAGCAGCAGGCTCAAAGATATCAAAGCAGAGAAGTACGGGCCAAGACTTACAATGTTGGCGAACTTGTTCTACGCTTGTCGGAGAAGAAAAAGGACAAACTGAAGCCCAAATGGGAGGGTCCCTTCATAATTGATGAAGTTCTTACCGGAGGAGCGTACCGTCTTCGTGACACATCAGACAATCGCCTAGAGCCGAACCCCTGGAACGCGGACAGACTCCGAAGGTTCTATGCCTAGCGTCGAACTCTTTGTTAGTCTCCTTCTCCCCTATAGTTTCCATTACTTTTTCTCCATTTTACAGAATTCTTCTTTTCGCCTTAAAGCTCTCATTCGGCTCGACCGAATACTGCTGACGTACACATTTTCACATATGTACGCCCATCATACCCGGGGGTTTCTTTAACAGAAGCTTGTTAATACTATTTTCCGAGCATCAAGCTCATCATACATACGCGTTCTTCCCGTATGTCTTTTCTTCACCATTATATGCATCGATATGACTTAAGTTTTGGCCAAGCTGGGTTGCCTGGCTCCTGTGCTTACCCCTACGTTCCCGATTGTTCGGCTAGGTGGTAAAGGGAGCACGTCTGCGATTGTTACTGTCGGGTCATCCGGATGTGTACCTCAGACTGGGTGAAGCCGAAAGCTAGCGTTCTTAAGGGAATATTCGGTCGGTGGATGAAAAATACTCTTTGCACTCACTCTATTGTGAACCCCCAGAAGCTATACACACTTAGATTTTTACATCACAATTCGGACATGTCTACTAATGCATGCACACCCAGGGAAAGGAACCCTTAACGGAACTATTCTCCCTGGAAGATGTTTCTTACAATCTCAATGTAATATAACATAACTAGCCAGATACAACTTGTCTGTTCAAGCAACTATGACCCCTACGCCTAGTTTTCCAAGCATACCCCGGTCTATTCGGCCGCGAGGGTATTTGGAAACACTCCGCACCATCGAGTCTAGTGGTTGAAGCGAAAAGGTCTGCCATGACAAATGCTATACAATTCAGCTAGAATTACATAGGGCAAGGAAAGTACATAGTCATTGGGACTCAAACACTTCCTTCTCTATACCGTTCAACAGGCGGTCTAACTTACAATCCTGTTGGGAGTATTTGGCGGCCGCCTCTACTTGGTCATACACTAAACTAACAGGAATTTCTTCCCCATTCGACCCTAGCGGTCCGACCCGAGCCATGTGATTAGGATCAAGCTTGGTGTACCGAGTTTTCACCATGGCCCAAGCTTCTCGCGCACCCTCTTGACAGTCCGATATCTTCCATAATCGGATACGCCGCCGCGCTCCTTTGAACAGCTCTACAAGCTCCTCCATACTTCCTGGAGGGGAGGCGGATGGCCATAAGGCCTTGGCAACGCTCCGCATGGCCAGCCGAGCATGCTCGTGCACCTGCGATAGTCTTTGCAGCAGATCATCAGCTGATCCGGACACCTCCTCTTCAGGACGGCCTGTCAATATGCCTGCAATCATAATTATATCAGTTCTATCCATCTCCGAACTACTTTAACAATAGTTCGGACACGTACTGAATATGCCGCCCCGCAGCTTCTTGTTCTCCTTCACGGAATCGGCTAGCTGGGCCCACACATCCTTCAACTCTTCACCTAGCTGGGTTTTGCAATCCTGGAGCTGGTTTTTCTCAACAATGGTCTGCTTCAGCACACGGTCGCCCGTAGCATGTAGCCTCTTGGCTTCTTTTTCATTCGCTTGCGCGACTTCCAGCGCCTCTTTGAGTTCCTCTGACAATCATGTCATGATATAGGCATGACTGTTAGAATTAATGGCATATGATTATATTTTCTCGATGGAGGGGAAATTACCAGGCGATGCCTTCCAGTTCGGCGGTAGCAGCATTTAGCTGTGCTCGACATTGTTCCAGCTCTTGGATTAGCAGGTTGTTCTTCTCTGTAAGAACCTGGTCATACAATGGTCCTTAAATCAGTTGTACCAACTGCTTTCAGTCCCGGGGGCTACGGGTATATGGCTATCCTTTTTGGCAAAGAAAACTTACTTGCACATCTGTCAGATATTGCCTCGTGGCTTTTCTAAGCCCGTCTCGAGCAGCTCGGATGTATGCGTCGCCCGAGCTGAAGGCATTAAATGCCTCGTCCGAGAACTTCGGGTCCCGTAAAACAGCTCTGCAGTGCCGATGATTCATGGCGCTCTCTACTTCCGAGTTGGTAACAGACATATTGTTCGAACCCTCGGCCGAAGGGCAGTCCGTCTTTGTTCCTACATCGGCCCCCGTCTCCCCGACTGGATCTAAATCCTGGTTGTTGGGAGCACGGCCGGCCGAACCCCCGGATACAGTTCGGCGAACCTTTTTTCTGTAATCAAACGAGCGCATAATTCATAGTCGGATACGGCCGCTGAAAAATATATTTATCCGTACCTCCTCGACGAGGTCCCGGCGGTGCCTTCACCGGCCCTCCTCTTCAAAGGCCTGCCCGGCGCAGGAACCGATTTCCTCAGTATCGTGAAACGCCTCCCCTGTAAAACGCGCGACAATGCGGTGGGTGAGGCAGAGTAAGAACACCCTTTCAGAAAAGGTGTTTCTTGATTACTTACCTGTGAAGCAGGAAGAAGACCAGGGTAATCGGCGATGATGGCCACTTCCGTGCCATCATAGCTCGTCTGGTAAAACACCCCCTCTGCGAGCACCACAAATATATCCGGATCCTCTTCGAACCGGGGATCAAGCTCCCGGTTGTGGTCCTCCGGCTGCGAGGCGGGACTATGGAATCCCTCGGTGACCTTTTGCCAGTGCTGTCGTAAGCAAACAAACCAGAAATTTATCAAAGGCAATTCGGAGATGGAGGGAGTAAAAACAGAGGGGTTGGACCTTACCCAACTGGGAGGGTTATACATAGAGTACCCGTCTCTGAGCTTGATGCGAAGAAATTCCTTTTCCTCCCCTTTGAACAGTTCGGCTAATATCTTAGCCAAAGCGGCAGGGGTATCTGGACCTTTCTGGCCACAGCGAGAGGCGTCATCCTCCCCATTGTAGTCCCACATGGGAAGCCCTCTGTATTGGAGCGGCTGAACCCCTCGCGCTATGGAGATCGCCATAACCTCGATTACTGTGAGCCCGGACTGAGCGAGCTCTTTTATCTTGCTCATCAGCTGACGAACCTCCGCGCCGTCTCCTTCTTCAAGACTCCGGGGACGCCAACTGTGGCGTTTCTTCAGCGGGACGACCGCAAATTCGGGAAAACCCTTTCGAATCGGATCGAGAAGCAGAACATCCTCGATATAGAACCATTCGGAGGGCCAACCATCAGGTGCCTTCCTTGGTGTGCCGGATGGATATCCGGTATCGGCGACGCGCCATACTTCGGCTGCGCCCACTTCAAATATAGACCCTTCGTGATTGCGCGGGACGAGGCAGAACAACTTCCTGCACAACTCGAAATGAGCCTCGATGCCCAGGAGTAATTCACACAAAGCGACGTAACCCGCAATGTGCAGAATAGAGGCCGGAGTGAAGTTGTGCAGCTGGAGGCCGTAGTACTCCAGAAGCCCTCGGAGGAACAGATGGATTGGAAATCCAACGCCTCTTAGCAGGTAGGGGACGAAACAAACTCGCTCTCCCCCTGACGGATTGGGGAAGTCCTCTGCCTGAGTCCCCTCATTGAAGGAAGCTAGCCCCATCCGAACAGGGACTAGATCTGCAGGGGGGAGGAATCCCTGCGTTTGCAACTTCGTCAATTGGCTATGAGACACAGAACACCTCTCCCACTCGCCTTTCTCTGGGCCGGGACGAGCGGAGGAGCTAGGAATACTGGCCATGCTGGAATGGTCTCTCCTAAGCAGTCTCTGGAGATTTTTTCTGCGTGGCGCTGAATGGATCTAGGATCCAATCCCTTTAAATAGGCGCTCTTCCTTACGTATATGGGGTGTTATTCGCAAAAATACCCTGACTTTCCACATTCGCTTGACACGTGGAGGACGAAGATTATTTAAAATGCGCGGAAGCCAAGGAGGCAACATTGGATCAATGGCCGAATACATTACTTGGAGATCATCGAAGGAGGAACCCGCCTTGCAATGCCGAAGACAGTGTGTGTACCGAGCACCTCGCTATTGAAGACTGGTTCGGGGGCTACTGAGGGAGTCCCAGATTAAGGGGTCCTCGAGCGTCCGGCCTGATATCCATGGGCCGGACTGATGGGCCGTAAAGGTACGAAGACCGAAGATTATAACCGTGTCCGGATTGGGCTTTCCTTGGTGTGGAAGGCAAGCTAGGCGATCAACCATGAAGATTCCTTCTTATGTAACCGACCCCATGTAACCCTAGATCTCTCTGGTGTCTATATAAACCGGAGAGCATAGTCCGGATAGGACACATTCATTACCATATACACATAGGCTAGACTTCTAGGGTTTAGCCATTACGATCTCGTGGTAGATCAACTCTTGTAATACTCATATTCATCAAGATCAATCAAGCAGGAAGTAGGGTATTACCTCCATAGAGAGGGCCCGAACCTGGGTAAACATCATGTCCCCCGTCTCCTGTTAGCATCGATCCTAGACGCACAGTTCGGGACCCCCTACCCGAGATCCGCCGGTTTTGACACTGACAGCGTAGTCGTGGAAGTTTCTTGTGGTGCACTTCACTTGATCTTCGGGAGGAACTTGATGTAGCTTGAGGTAGTCGTCCATTAGGCGCTCCCACTCGAGATACTCCTAGGGTTCTTGAGTCCCATAGAAAGGAATCTCGTGGTTGGTGTCGAGGTCGTAGTAGCTCGTGGAGGTCGCGGACTTGAGCTTGGGGAGCTTCTCTTGAGCGTAGTCTTGGGGTGCTTGTTGGCGAAGATGCCGTATGTCCGTAGGCGAAGATGCCTTGAAGTCGCTTGGCGAAGATGCCAAGGGAGATGGTGAAGTCGTTGAGCGTTTGTTGGTGTTGAGCTCTTGACCTTCACGTCCTTGTTGGTGTTGGTGTCGATGCCGATGTGATCTTGCCGGAGATGGTAGCTCGGAAGCATGTGCACTAGAGCGTCTTCTTGAAGATGAGGAAGATCTCTTGTAGGACTTGATGAGGGCCTTGATCTCTTCCATTTGAGCTTGCATCTTGGCGTCGTTGGAGTTGTTCGTGGCATCGAACTCGTCGTTGTTGTTGTAGACCAAAGGTGAAATGCCTTGCCTATCCATCATAAGACTCGAGTAGAGGTGAGTAGGAAATGAGATAAACAATACCAAGTTACCTTTTCCCAAAGTTGAGGATGTAACCCGTTTCACTCAATGTGAAATGAAAGAATAGTGGAATTGGTACCGGACTTGTTCACTCACACCTATCAAGTAAAGCTTATGGAGTAGCTCGGTGAGGATAGTGGCACAAAAATTTAATGCAAAATGTTAGCAAGAGTCAATAATGTTGAAAGAGATTCACAAATTCGCAAGTGAAACAAGTAGACCAATAGCAAAGAATGGCACACGGAAACGCACACACGGATAGATAAATGGGGTCGTGCAACCAAGGAATGAGCACAAAATGCGGAATCCATGGAAAACGCTCGTGTTGCACAACTCAATAGAGACGCTAGCACGATTGCTCAATAGGCGGATACGACACTTGTGCACAACCTATAAGATGCAAAGATATATCAACGCCTATCCCAAGTATGCTATTATGTATGGTTCCCGGTGTTTGATCCAAGATGATCGGATATGACAATCGTATGTGCAATGTGGGATGATGCTATGGCACTTGCTTACAAGCTTCTTTGCTCTCTCTTTTTGCTTAAAAGCTTATTCTTTTTTTTTTGATATGGCCACAATGCGAAATGCACAAACCAAGATAGCAATTGTGTATATGCGGGAACAATCTTGTGATACAAGGGATGATATGATGATACCAATATGATATGGTATGTATGCAATGGAAGGTGTAGATCACTAATGTGCACAAGTAACGTTGCCGGCAATACTCAAATGGCTAGTCTCGATAGGCAAGTGACGCAAATGGGCTAGGGGTTAACAATGCAATTGCAAGGGGAATATACAATGATGTCGTTGAGGTTACCGTCCGTGTCGATGATGAGAGGCGGTGTTGCCGATGTCGACCCGTTCCTAATTAGCTGAAACACCTTAGGAAACGGAAAAACCGCAAACTCAAAATCTCAAAGGCAAATGTCAAATGGTGGTAGCAGAAAGCGGTGGTGGTTTGCGCGGAGGTGGAATGATGGGTTATACTAGTCGGAGTTGAAGTTGCCGTCCCTAAGTAGCTGAAACACCTTAGGAGACACAAACCACAACTCAAACAAGCTAGAACAAATTCGGGTTAAGTTGGGGTGGAAGTGTATGGTGGGCAAGCCTATGCGAAAGTGGTGGTGGTGGTTGATGAAGAAGTAACCGTCCCTAAGTAGCCTAAACACCTTAGGAGATTCAATTCACAACTCAAACAACCACATATGCTATGGGGAACAAAATGGGTTAGGTTGCGGAAGTCGGTGGTGGTAATGCAGAAGATATGGTGGTGGCCCTAGGCAAAGATGCCAAAACTCAAAAAATATGATGGAGTCAAATGATGGTGGTGGTATTTTTGTGGTATGGGGGATGTCAATAGCTTCAAAACGAGCTAAAGAACGTCAAAAACGGAGTTCGGATGAATTAGATATGGCCAAAACAAAATTTCAGCACAGTCAGTTTCAGGCGAAGCCGGACATCCGGGAGGAGGTCCGGATGATCCGGCAGTACTTCCGGATGATCCGAGTTCATCAGCTCCGGTTCGGGTATTCCGGTGCGTGGGTTATCCGGACGTCCGGGAGAGGGTCCAGCTGATCCGGGAGGTGTCCGGATGATCCGGGAGAAGGTCTAAATGATCCGGGCAGGTCAAACTGCTCGGGATTTCCTCTCGGGGACGAATTTTTGGGCGGAAATGGGGTGATCTCGGAGGCAAAATTGCGAAGATTTCATAGATGGAAGGTGGGGAAACTTGGGGAGATGCTAGATCCACTTGAAACCAAGCAAATCCACGGATCAAAATCAACAAAACTTCATCATACCAACAAATTACAAAAAAAATGGGGCTATTTTTTGTGGGGATTTTCGAAATTAGGACGAAATCAAGCAAAAGAAGGCTAGAAAACGGTGGGGGAGACTCCAAATTCGTGATAAACGTGGCTCATGATACCAAGATGATGTAGGGTGGAACCCTAGGTGGCCGATCTTTCACGATTGGAGTGGGATCCTTCGAAGAACATGAAGAACACGGGGAAGAACAGAGAGAAATCACAAGGGGAAACACTCAAGAACAAGTCCAATCACACATCCACTAGACAATCAAACACACAAGATCCACAAGGTACATGAACAACAAAGGGAAAGATACAAGGTAAGGTTCATCTCCAAGAGGAGGTCTTGATGATATCCCGGAGGATCTTCTCACATGCTCACATGGAGGTCTTGAAAGAGTAGAGGTAGAGGTAGGAGCAAAGCTCACATACAAATGAGCTATCACTTTGCTGAACCTAGAAAGGAGGTGGAGGAGGTCTATTTATAGTCTAGTGGGCGAAGGGGTAAGTGAGGGGGCAAAACAGGTACATGGCCTCGGCCCGGAGGCATGCACGCAGGCAAGGCCGGATGATCCGGATGGGGGTCCAGATGATCCAGGCGTCGTCCGGATGATCCGGGTCCTCGTCCGGATGATCCGGCTTCGCTGAGCAGATTCTGCAAGGTTCGGCCGTCGCGGTGTATGGATTACCCGGATGATCCGAGGGTCGGCCCGGATGATTCGGCTCTGTGTCTGGATGTCTGGCTAGGCTCCAGCACCCGCTCCGTCTTCTTCTTCTCCTTTCTTCTGTCTTCTCTTCCACGCTCCCCTCGCGGACGGTATAGTCGTTCCTTGGCGCTTGCACTCCTCCTCGACATCCGTGAAGCTCCGACAATACCTATGCATGCACACGGGAGGAGTGTCAAGTATTATACCATCCTCAAGAGGGTCAAGTGAACACGTGTATAGGAGATGATTCACCTTTGTGTATGTGAAGTAGATGTCGCACGTGTCACTTGCCAAATGGACTCTTGACATGGTGATGTCCGTAGGATGCTCCGCATCAGGCTTGCGGCGGCGGAACTCCCGATCTATTGTGCTCCCTGATGTTTTTAGGGTATATGGACATATATAGGCGAAAGAAGTCGGTCAGGGGAGCCACGAGGGTGGGGGCGCGCCCAGGGGGGTAGGGCGCGCCTCCCTGCCTCGTGGCTTCCTCGAAGCTTCCCTGATGTCTACTCCAAGTCTCCTGGATTGCTTCCGTTCCAAAAGTAACTCTCCCGAAGGTTTCATTCCGTTTGGACTCCGTTTGATATTCCTTTTCTTCGAAACACTGAAATAGGCAAGAAAACAGCAATTTGGGCTGGGCCTCCGGTTAATAGGTTAGTCCCGAAAATAATATAAAAGTGTTTAGTAAAGCCCATAAACATCCAAAACAAATAATATAATAGCATGAATACTTCATAAATTATAGATACGTTGGAGACGTTTCACATAACAGATCAATACATAGAACATGTTTCATCGTCACAGCTCAATTGCCAATAGAATTAGACAGCCACAACGTACATCTATGTTTTGAAACAAATTCTTTAACCTTGGGCCCTTTTATTGTCCGAAATATTAGACTATACCATAAAACCCATGTCGACTGTGTGCTCTCCAAACACACTGGGCGGTAAGCCTTTAATAAGCAGATCTGCAAGCACTTGTCTGTTGCTTTTATGCTTCAAGCATTTCTACATAATTCTGGACTTTCTCCTTTTACAACACATAACTCTGTGTCAGTGTGTTTGGCATCAACACTTGACTCGTTGTCATAGGAGCGAAAAACTTAAAATGGTTATCGCTGTTGTCAACCATTATCAGCTCCGGGTACAGGTCTCCTTAACCATTTTGCCTGTCCCTCGGCCTCATATCAAGCTATAACATGTTTTTGCATCACATTGATGATAATTGTTTCACTCTTTGGATCTTTTCCACACAAGAAACTCCAAGTGTGAAAGTTAGCGACAATTGTGGATTTCGCTATACATTTCACAAGTCCTGTTTTTGTACTCACAATCTTTTGAGAGCACTTATTTCTTTCAGCATGAGGCCGATATCTTTGACTCCATTCCAGTGATCTATATATGGACTGGACATTCCCAAAACAACCCGGATACGTGAACTGTGTCAGGGTAATATATTGAGCTTCCAACAGCTGAAGCATATGGCACCATATCCGTTTTCAATCTTTTCTCATTAACTTTTGGAACACCAAAGTTTACAGTTCCATTACCCTTACTATAAGAACAGGCGTAGGTTTTCTCCCATGCACACTTAAGAGACCTTTCTTAGCATGTCCATGCGACATTCGTAATACTCCCTTTTTAATTTTTTTCTTGGTGAATCTCGATAATTATAACGAGAGTCACTCTACTGAGAACATTCTTTCGAACTTTGAGAACAAGAACTTCTTTTCTCCTCCTGCAGTAGATTGATATCACCACTAGCAAGTAGGACATCATGCACATGCACAGGATTAGGAAATGAATTTCCCATTCTATAACTTTGCATGAATACAGTTGTCTTCTCATTTTCTTTAACCCAAAATAACATCTGATTCTTCTAACTTTAAATGCCACTGTCTAGAGACTTGCTCTAGTCCATAAAAGACTTCTTGAAGCAGTATCCCTTGTGTTCTTTACTTTCATCTGATGTAACTCAGATCATGATGTCTGTCATGATGTGCCACTAACACTCATTGTAATTTATTCATTCTCTTTGCACAAAAACTTTTGATTTAAGTCACGCTTTACACCTTTACATATTTCCTTTGGAGTCACATTGACCTCGTAGACCCTTTACAACCTACTGTTTTGGCTCCATTGGAAATTACTTATGAGTCCCAAACATCGTCGGGATTCACCTATTTTATTTCATCTCACATAGTCTCTTATCATTTAGACAAACAGACACTTCTCAAAGCTCGATTGAGCGCTTTAAATGAGGTGGGATCAACCTCCATCTGATTTTCTCATTCCTTGAGACCATTTGTGTCTCAGGTACTGGCACTTCTTTCATATGGGGTTGTTGTTGCTTTGTCATTGCCAAGAGGCAAATTAATTCTATAATCTTTCATTTCCAAGAGGCAATACGTTTTACAGGGACCTGTATCACAAGATCCATGTTAACTCATTCATCCTTTATAGAGCTAACAACAGGTGTTGTATAGGTCATACAACATGCTCCCCCAGATACAATCTATTCGAGTCTTAGGTATTTTCATACCATGCTCCCCCAGATTACTCCATCTTCACTAAAATTGGGGTATCTTTAAACTTTATTATTTGGGTTTATTCTGTTAAAACTTTTTCTTTATGGCACTTTAAGCACCGTCTTAGTATTCCTTAGTCTGCTTTCGAAACTGTAAAAGATCCAGGAATACAACTATTTCTTTTCTTTAGGGGTATATTATGACCGTCATACTCCTCCAGACGATCACATTCTTCATTAATGGATATCTAATATTTCTTTCTCCCCCTCGAAATGTGGCAAGAACTTTTCGGCCACAATTTCGAAAAACCATTCACAACTCTTGTGAATTGAGGAAACTTTGATTATCTACTTCATTTATCTGATTACTTCATACGTAATGAAGTTATATGTTAACTTATATGGGAGTACTTTTTCCTTATTCCATTTCAGAAACTCAACGGAGTTCTTTATCATTAGTACTTTTGCAAGTCACACTTGCATATTATTCTTATCTTTAGGTTCGCCTGTAACTTTTATTCTCTTTGGATTTATTGAGTGTTTAATGACCGTTACACATAAGGTCTACAGCCGATACTAGGAAAGCATAATAGCTACTCCATACTTTTCTCCCAGAGTGGGACACATTAAAAGCACATGAGTCATCATATCTTTCTCCTGTCATACAGGATAAGTCCTTTGCCAAAATTTCTCCCGCCATACAGGATTTTTGACATAATACTATGTCAACTTTACCCCGTTAAGTAGGTATTTCCTAGAATTTTCCCGCCATGCGGGTTTTATCATAATCATCTTTTCCCACTATGCGAGTTCCTGTAAGGGACATAAATGCCAGAATTGGCTCTTTTGACTGCATATTCAATCATCAAATTCAGAAATAAATCTGAATGCTCTTTGACACACATGCTTGATCGGACGTTGGTCAAATTATACACGCATGTTGCTTATTTAAACTCAGATCATGTTGACTGAATAATCTTCTTCATAGAGAGTACATGAAAGACATTCGTCAACCAAGACTCTCAATGATCTATCTCTTTTCTTTTCTTGGATTAATATCCAAGAATCCTTTTCTTTTGAAGCCATCCTTTAGAGAGAACATACTCCCTCATGTTATGACCTTTCTTGGTCATCTTTCGGGTCACAAGTACCCAGCCATTTGCTTTCATGAATGAAAGCATGGAAAACTTTTAGTTTGAGAAAAATTAGCCAATAATCAACAATAATGAGCATAAAAATAACCCCATGTTAGTCTGGTTAAAAAATATGCACATTAAACTTTAAAAAAATCTTTTATATTCTAAATCACCGTTGGGTAGAATTAGAATAAAACATCATCCTTCTACATTAATTCCATATCACCGTTGGGCAGAAATGAAAATAATGCATATAAGTCATAAACAATGTGATGATAGTATTTCTATTAAACAACTTTGCTAAGAAATAATCATCATCATCGACTTTATTGCAGCGGGAACAAGAAATATACATTTCTCTAGCTCAAGAGCATTTCTTGATCTTTATCTGTTCTCTGAAAATTGATCACTTTGATACAAAATTTATCAGAGATTTAAGCTTTGAACATAAGTGTCATAGAATTATAGTACTGTTATCATCAACGTTGGTCAGAAAATAACAATACCATATTTTAACTTTAAAACAAACATCTTTCTTTTGTCATAGCAGAAACTATCTGAATCCGAGTTCACCCACACGGGAAAAACATTGCTAAGAACAGTTCTTCCAATTAAATTTCCTGTTGGTTCCAATTTAATTGGAGGATAAAACTTCTACTTTGCAGCGAAAACTTTACAATATTCTATTCAGAAACAATTATGTACTCATTTACTCTCTAAGCAATTTTAACCGGTTAGTTCAAAATTGCATTAGAGAAGCAACAATTTAATATTTTACTTTAACATGCTCTTAAAAACTTAATTCTATGTAAACTTTTATTTTGTTTGTAAAAGAGCACTATGAATTATTTACGCAGCGGAAAAACATGAATAAAAATTCATGAACTTTTTAATCTTTACAGAAACTTTTCTTTTACTAAAGCAAAATTCATGAACTTTATTATTTTCTTTATAAAATTCATAAACATTTCTTTTCTGAAAATTTTCTATTTTCATTTTCAGAGACTTTTTCTGTTTACTTTTTAGAACATTTTCTTTTATTTTTTTGTACTCTAAACAAATTTTTGTTGGAAAAAAATTAGCCAATTCCAGCCGGCTCAGCCTGGGCGCAGGAGGCCTGCAGCGGCCCACGGCCTGCTCCCCCCGCGCGCTCGCGCGAGCCGAGCCGCCTCAACCCGGCCTAGGCCGCCCGTGGCTGCGGCCTCAGCTCCTTTTTGGCCCAAAAGCCCGTGCTGAGGCTAGGGTTTTGATCTCGGCCGTCGGACACGATCTAACGATCCAGCGCCGATCTCGCCCGATCAAAACGGTCCAGCCGCGCCGCTCGGGCAAAACCCTAACCTATTCTCCCGTTTCCTGTGCTGGTCTCGCCCGCGGCTCTCTCCGACCGCTCGGCTACCGCGTCGGACCGGTCGCCGGCGACGGCGTCGACGGCCACCGCGCCGCGCTGCGCGAGCTCTTGCTCTTTCCCTTCCCTACGCGTCGCACGAGCCCCTTTTTCCTCTCGCTCTCGCCCGCACGCGGCTGTCTCTGTCCAGGTCGCCGGGCCACCGCGCCGCGCGTAGTTGCCGGTGACGGCCACCGCGCCGTGCCAGGTCGCCGCACCTTTCCTTCCTTTCCTCCCTCCATTTCTCCCTCCGACTCCAGCAATAGAGAGAGAAAGAGACGAGCGGTCAAGCCCTCCTCTGCTCCCTTTCACGCCCGAGGGCGGCGGAGCGGACGGCGGCGGCGCCGTGGCCTTCCCTCTCGCCGGCTGTGCGTCCACCTTGCGGTGAGCACAACACCATCGAGCGGTTTGGCCACGGTGCTCTTTGCCCCTTTTGGGGTAGGTTCTTCGTCCCTGTCGCCTCGGCTTGCCGATGCGCGACGGGATCGAGAGGAACAGGCGCGGCCGGAGTGCAGCGCACTTTGCCGGCGAGGCCCGAGGCCCTCTGTCGGTGAACTTTTGGGGTTTTTTTGTTTGCTTTTCTCTGCCCTGCTAGGGTTCTTTGGGGAGGGGGGAACTTTCTGTGATTTCTTTTCAACCAAAAAAATCTAACCCAATCTGGCTGATACCATTGATAGACTTTGGGATTGGGTAGGCTAGATTAATCCGGTGAACCTACCTTCTCCTTGTGGCTCGAGGAGGTCCCGGTGCCGGCCATGGTGACGGTGGCCGGTGATGGCAGAGAGTAGCGATGGCGGTGCTTCCCGTCAGCACTGCACTAACCCTAGATCGGTAGGGGATGTAGGTGGGGTGTACGGCGTCGTGACAAACCTAGTATTGCGAGCCGCGACTCCCACCACTTTATATAGTGCAGGTGACAGGGGCCCGTCAACCATAGTGGGTTGAGAGCCCCCTATTAGGGCGCAGATCTAAGGGCCCGGTGGGCCGTTGGGCCCACACGGTGGAGATCATCCTAACACATACACCCCGACCAAGCCCGCGCGGGAAGAATCCGGCATGTTTGGTTGCCTGTATACACTGTTGGACCTGCATAGCACGAAACTTAAAGCACCTTTGGGCCTGGCTCGCTGGAAACGCTCAGATCGGCAGTTTCTTGCGAGCCAGGCCGACGCGAGCGCAGGCGAGCGAGCCCTTGCAAGAGTGGAGACGGGAGGGATGCGAGGTGATTACACGAGGTCTTCTTCAACCTCCATTAAGCTTCTATCTAATCTCCTCTTTTCCTTGTCCCTCTGATCTACACAACGGTGCTTCGATTCAAGGTAAGCTCTGCACGAAAAAGATGCACCTCGATGCTACGGTTACATTCAGGCGATCGGTTCGTAGTTTCGTCGGCCGTAAGTTCTTAATTTCGTGTTCCCGTTTGGAGCTATTCTGGACGAACTTTGTCACATTCCTCGCGCACGATTGATCATTTGAAATTTCCTTTGACCAGCAGCCTAATCTCGCAGTTCCTCACAACATTCGTGTTGTAAGTTTTTGGTTTCGACGATCGTAGCTTCATCTCTCTTTGAACATCAGTTTAGTGCACTGACGCCGCCATGTCGAGCTCCTCTGTCCTCTGCTCAGAGCCCTCCTATTCGTCCCTCTCGACGCTGAAGCCCTTCCCCTTGATCTCCTTGCCCACGTCCTACTACACTAGAGTCGTTTCCGGTGTCGCTCATCTCGGCCTACTATCTGTCGTCCTCCTACTGCACTGACGCTGCAATGGTGCGCACACTGCTTTCTTGTGTCCTCTGCTTCTATGCACACTGCAGTTCGCAGCGCCACCGACGGGGTCGATCATCTTGGCCTCTTCTCTCTCACCCTACTACACTAGAGTCGTTTCCGGCGTCGATCATCTCGGCCTCCTCTCGCGTCCACTACATTGACGATACCATGGTGCGAGTAGTGCATTCTCCTCCTCTATCGATTGTCTTTGCGCGGGCACCGCAACTAGTTCGCCGACAGTGTCGCTCGCCGTGCCGCCGACATGGTCGCTCGCCCACGACTCCATGCTTGTCATGTCGGACACGACGCCACAGCCACTATCCACCGCAGTCGCCATGGCCCGGCGCACACTGCATTTCTTCCCCCTTCCTCTGTTAGCTCTTAACCCTGTGTGCTAAGTGCAAGTGCTAGCTCTTAATCATACCTCATGCGTGCAACCAAACACTATGTCCATGTGCCGCTTGGGCCAATGTAGGCAACCAAACAAAGTGCACTTGCATATTACCTAATGCAGGGACCCTAGATGCAGGCAAGCAAACAACTTGTAGATGGCGCATTAGGGCCTGTTTTTGCTCAACCAGGCTGGGTTGAGAAGTGTATGCCATGCAGGTACTGTTCACAACTTGAACCAAACACACCCTTAGTATTGTGTGACAAACTTTGACCATAAATTTAATTAAAATAATAATAATATATGTCATCAAAAATTGTATCCTTGGGTTTGTATTTGAACATAGTTTCCAATGATATTATTTTTGGTTACATGCATTAACAAAGTTAGTTAAATGTAAGGTGAAAAACTGACACAAAATGTGAAAGGAACCAATAAACCAGGATGGAGGTGTGGCCGTGCCAACATCGACTCCCGAGACATATGCTCTCCAAATTAGCAAAATGATTAAAAATAAATATTCAAATATGTCAGGCTGGTTATGGTGGCGAATTACTAGTCTATGTTACTACCTAGTTGGAAGTAATATATATGTGGTGTCATACAACACTTCATTTATTAGGTTGTAGACTCATCTTGTCTTCGTGTGTGTGATGTTACCTATAGTGTGAGTAACACATTACTTTCTCCTTTCTAGTTTAAAGGTCTCAATTAAAAAAAATATTTCCATTATATTAGGCTCACTTTGAGTCCAAATAAGTTAAAGAGCTTTGGGCCTCACACCATATTTAATAAGAGAAAGGGAATTAGTGGTCATGCATGCATCTTGTTCTACATGCATCATGCAAGTCCAATGAGAAGGATGGTGCACTTATTGCTTCGGGAGTTGAATAAGTGGGAACATTTCATTGAGCAGGTTTGTATCCACAAAACTCATGCCATCCAGTCACAATCTATCTTGGTTGATGAGATTTCAGGTTTGAGCCCTCTAAATCGGAAGAGGAGGAGTGAGAATATGTTACCACATGCCTCTCTTTCCTCATTAATAACTTGTCATATCATCTATTTTGCCTAAATATATGTGATATTACCACTTATGTTACTCCCACTATGGGTAGTCACAAAATAATCCGAAAAGAATTCTATTGCAGTTGTTAAGGTGGCCAATGGCGGGGAGGGGGTCTCGATGCCTTACCTCCTGCTAGTAGTTTAGATTAGGAATTCTTTTTCTCGCAAGGCCGGCGTTCGAGCGGATGGCTGAGCTTCATCTTCAAGCTGGTCTTTTGGGTTGACTATGGGATTATTATTTCTCGTCATGTGTGCGCGACGGCGAGATTTGGTGTCAGATGCTTCAGATCGATTGAAATGTTCAATGATGATGACTACGGCTCTAGAGCGCTGGTCCTTAGGGCATATACGCGAAGACTTTTCTGTTGCCATCAACAAGGTCAAAACCCGGCTTTGATAGGGGAGTGGCGACAACATCGCGTCAGTGGCTCGTTCTGACGACGGTACTGATCATCCAATAATGTTGATTCCTCGGTGTATTCTTTTATGTTTCGGGTGTTTTGCACTTTTATGAACCTTTATAATAGATTCGGGTCTTTTAAAAAAACTATATATTGTTTTGCATTTAATCGGAAGTAGCTTCCATTTTCTTATAAAAAGAAAGGGCTGAAATACTTTATCGTTTTTGGCCAGAAGGGCAACCTACATCTAGGCCCTCATATGCCCAGAATAGCATTAAGCATCCTTTGGAACTTTGGACAAATTGTAGTAAACTGTTAGCCCAAAACAGACGTGCATGTGCCAAGTGGTTATCGAAGCAATCAAAGGTGGGAGCGCGGCAAGCTATCGAACAATGGTTCATGAAATAAAGGAACGTTCATCGGCTTTTGTTTCTTGTGTTTTTAGGCACGAGTTTAGGACCTCGAATGTGGAGGCTCATAATCTTGCAAAGTGTGTTCTTTTTATGGGGTTGACCGTCATGCTTGGTTGGGTCAACTCGATCACTTTTTTCATCCCTGTAAACACTGTGATGGCATAATAAAAGTTTTGTGAGATTGCCTAGAAAGAAACTCTAAGCCATAAAAAAGTGAGAGAAACTCTAAGAAAATTCCTTATAAGGGCGTACACTAAGACCATGTGAGACAACCCCTAAAAGTTTCGGGGCTAGGGTGACTTTTATATCTATATTGTGAAGATTGGTTTAAGCATCTTGACCTTGGTGTGAGGGGATGTGTTGCATGTTATAGGCAGGAGCGCACCACACATCGAAGAGATTACAATCTTGGAGAGGAAGAGAAGGAATAGAGATAACCAGTTACAGGAGATAAGCCATGCAACAACCTGCCGGCACAATCTCTCTTAACAGATTCAACTACTCTCAAACTACTCATGTAATTTATCTCTATATGTCACGTTACATGAGACAACATTGTTTAACACCCTCCCTTAATCACAACTTGGTCAAGTTGAGATTACGCTTGAATTCTTCAAAGCTTCTTGTGGGCAACACCTTCGTAAAGCCATCTGCAAGTTGATCTCTGGAATGAAGAAACTGAAATTCCAATCATTTGCTAGCAACTCTTTCTCGGACAAAATGGAAATCTATTTCAATGTGTTTTGTTCTTGCATGAAAGACTAGATTTGCAGACAAATAAGTTGAACCAAGATTATCACACCATAGACATGGAGCCTAAGTATGCTTTATATCAAGTTATGTGAGTATGGACTGAACCCAGATGATTTCCGCTGTTGCCAATGCTTTATATTCTCCTTATGTGCTTGATCTTGAGATGGTGGCCTATTTATTTACACACCAAGATATGAGATTAAGTCTAAAAAATACTGCACAACCACCTATTGACCATCTATCATCAATGTCTCCTGCCCAGTCAAAGTCAGAAAAAGCACTAATAAGGGTAGATGAAGACTTGTTGAAAGTAAGACCAACATCCATAGTATCTTTCACGTATCTTACTATACACTTTGCAGTAGTCCAATAAACTATGGTAGGTGCATGAAGAAACTAGCGTACTTTGTTAACAGCAAATGAAATGTCACGTCTTGTAAGGGTCTGCTACTTCTTAAGCTTGCGTTGATTTTTCCGTTGAAGAGGAAAGGGTGATGCAGCAAAGTAGAGATAAGTATTTCCCTCAGTTAAGAACCAAGGTATCAATCCAGTATGAGGCACAAGCAAGTCTCCAATATATGCACCTGCACAAACTAACAAACACTTGAACACAACGCGAAAAAGGGGTTGTCAATCCCTTCACAGTCACTTGCAAGAGTGAGATCTAATAGAGATAGATTTAAAAGATAAGTAAAAGGCAAAATAAAATAAACACATTGTAGCAAGGTATTTTTAGATTTTTAGTTTTATAGATCTGAAAATATATGATGGAAAATAGACCCGGGGGCCATAGGATTCACTAGAGGCTTCTCTCTTGAACAAAACATATAGTGGGTAAACAAATTACTGTTGAGCAATTGATAGAAAAGCGCAAAGTTATGACGATATCTAAGACAATGATCATGAATATAGGCATCACGTCTGTGACAAGTAGACCGAAATGATTCTGCATCTACTACTGTTACTCCACACATCGACCGACTCCTGCCTGCATCTAGAGTATTATGTTCATAAGAACAGAGTAACGCTTGAAGCAAGATGACATGATGTAGAGGGATAAACTCAAGCAATATGATATAAACCCCATCTTTTTAACCTTAATGGCAACAATACAATATGTGTCTCGCTACCCCTGTTGTCGTTGGGTGAGGACACCGCAAGATTGAACCCATCACAAAGCACCTCTCCCATTGCAAGAAAACCCAATCTAGTAGGCCAAACCAAATCGATAGATCGGAGAGAAATACTAAGCTATCTCAATCATGCATAAAAGAGTTCAGAAAAGACTCAAATAATATTCATAGATAATATGATCATAAATCCACAATTCATCGGATCTCAACAAACGCACTGCAAAAGAAGATTACATCGAATAGATCTCCAAGAACATCGAAGAGAACATTGTATTGAAGATCAAAGAGAGAGAAGAAGCCATCTAGCTACTAGCTATGGACCCTTAGGTCCGTGGTAAACTACTCACGCTTCATTGGAAGGGCAACAAGGTTGGTGTAGAGGCCCTCCATGATCGAATCCCCCTACAGAATAGTGTCGGAAAAGGCCCCAAGATGGGATCTCACGAGAGCAGAAGCTTGCGATGGGGGAAAAGTATTTTTGGTGTGCCCCTGGTATAGGGGGAATATTTGAGGATTTATAGTGCTGGAGTTAGGGTTGGAAGGTCCCCGAGGGGCCCACAAGCCTAGGGGCACGCCCCCCTGGGGCGTGCCCCTAGGGCTTGTGGCCTCCTCGTAGGTCTTCTGGCCTCCTCCCGAAACTTCCTAGGTTTCTTCTAGTCCAAGAAAAATCATCGTAAAGTTTTATTCCATTTGGACTCCGTTTGATATTGATTTTCTGTAAAAGCCAAAAACAAGGGAAAAAAGAACAACTGGCACTGGGCATTAGGTTAATAGGTTAGTCCCAAAAATAATATAAAATAGCATATAAAACATCCAAAACAGATAATATAATAGCATGGAACTATAAAAATTATGGATACGTTGGAGACGTATCAGGGTCAAGTATTGAAGTGCACCTACTAGACTTCTGTACTTGGTACCATCCTCATGACTTAGGAGCTCTCCTTCTGCAAGGGATAGCTTCTCAGTGCTGGACAAAGGGGTTGGTGACGGTTTGCATCCCTGGAGTCCAACTCTTTTTACAAAGTTAGTTGCATATTTTCCTGGAATAGGTGAAGTCCATCTCCATGTTTCTTTACTTCAATACCTACGAAGTAATGCAAGTCTCCTAGATCTTTGAGTGCAAATTCATCACCCAAGTCTTTCAACAGTCCTGCCACTGCATCATCAGATGAGCTTGTAACAATAATACCATCAACATAAATGAGAACAAATATGGATGTTCTTGACTTATTGTAAATGAACAACGACGTGTCAGACTTCGAGGGGACAAAGCCAAGTGTTTGCAGTTTCTGGCTGAGACGAGAGTACCATGCCCTAGGAGCTTGTTTGAGTCCATATAGAGCTTTGTCAAGCTTGCACACATGAAAGGGAAAGTTTTTGTTTTCAAACCCAGAAGGTTGTTTCATATACACTCCATCTTCCAGAACACCATGAAGGAACGCATTCTGAATATCTAGTTGTCTGAGACTCCATCCCGTGGAAACAACAATAGACAAAATGAGACGAATGGTGGCAGCTTTTACAACTGGATTGAAGGTGTCCTCATAATTTATGCCATACCGATGCTTGAAGCCTTTTGCAATAAGTCTACCTTTATGTCGATCAATAGTTCCATCAGATTTTCTTTTGATTCTGAATACCCACTTGTAGTCAATGAGGTTTTTACCTTGCCGTGGAGGAACTAGGTGCCAAGTTTGATTTTTCTGAAGTGCCTTGTACTCTTCATCCATAGCTTTCTTCCACTGTGTATCACTGAGTGCTTCTCCAAGGGTTTGTGGTTCACCTGTAGAACATGCTAGACCAAATTTGAGTATACATTTATAATTAACGGGTTGGATTACCCCTTTGTGCAAACGTGTACGAGATGGTGTCAAAGGCTATGGCGCAGAAGATCCAGGAGCTGCGAAAGAATCTACAGCAGTAGTTCCCCCAGTCAACCCTGAGGCGAATGTGCCAGCAGATGCTGCAATGATGGTATCTTCTGTGGCACCAGGAGATGAAGCAGCAGTGGCCTCATGCGCATAAGATCATGGCGCTGAAGCGGGCTCCCGCGTTGAGGCCGGATCCTCGCGGGATGCCGGCCCGGTCGGGGAACCGGACCCGTGTCGGCCAATACGCGGGATTGCGGGTCGGACGGTCCAGTTGGTCGATGCGAACGACGAGCGTAGCACTGAGGCGCGTCAGAGAAGCGAGTCGAGGGGCGCCACATGGCACCTGGCTTGGTGCGGGTTGGTGGAGGCCGCCAAACAACTAGGCTCGCTTCGCGTGAGTGGCTTAGAGCAGTCAACGCGTGTGCTGGTGACGGTGTCCTGGGCTAGGGGGTACTTGATGCGGCTAGAAACTGCGTCGGTATTACCCCAAAGAGGAAGGGATGATGCAGTATAGCTACGGTAGGTATTTTCCTCAGTTGTGAAACAAAGGTATCAATCCAGTAGGATAACCAAGCAACACTATGTAAACGGTACCTGCACACAATGAACAAATCCTCGCAACCCAACGCATAAGAGGGGTTGTCAATCCCTCCTCGGTAAAAAGATAGATTAATTTGTATGAGTTTGGATAAATAGATCTAAATAAAAACGAAATAAAATAAGTAAAAAAAAGTGCAGTAAGGTATTTGTGGGTTTTTGGAAATATGGATCTGAAAACAAATACGGCAAAAGATAGATCAGAAAGCAAATATGATAAAAGATAGACCCGGGGGCCGTAGATTTCACTAGTGGCTTCTCTCGAGAAAATAGCACACGGTGGGTAAACAAACTATTGTTGGGCAATTGATATAAGAACAAATAATTATGATGATATCCAAGGCAATGATCATGAATATAGGCATCGCGTCCAAGATTAGTAGACCGACTCCTACATGCATCTACTACTATTACTCCACACATCGACCGCTATCCAGCATGCATCTAGTGCATTAAGTTCATGGAGAAACGGAGTAATGCAATAAGAATGATGACATGATGTAGACAAGATCTATTCGTGTAGGAATAGATCCCATCTTGTTATCCTTAATAGCAACGATACATACGTGCCTCGCTACCCCTTCTGTCACTGGGTGAGGACACCGTAAGATCGAACCCATCACAAAGCACCTCTTCCCATTGCAATAAAAATCGATCTAGTTGGCCTAGCTAAACCAAAGATTCGAAGAAGAAATACGAGGCTATAAATAATCATGCATATAAGATATCAAAGAAAATTCAAATAATATTCATGGATATAGATTTGATCATAAACTCGAACTTCATCAGATCCCAACAAACACACCGCAAAAAGTCATTACATCAAATAGATCTCCAAGAGACCATTGTATTGAGAATCAAAAGAGAGAAGAAGCCATCTAGCTACTGCTTACGGACCCGTAGGTCTACGGTGAGCTACTCACGCATCATCAAAGAGGCATCAATGAGGATGATGAACCCCTCTGTGATGGTGTTAGATTGGATCTCGTGGCTTTGAACTTGCGGCGGCTGGAATTGTGTTTCGTCGACTCCCCTAGGGTTTCTGAAATATTTGGGAATTTATAGGGCGAAGAGGCGGTGCAGGAGACCCCCGTGGACCCCACAACCCACCAGGGCGCGCCTGGGCTCCTGGGCGCACCCTGGTGTCTTGTGGTCCCCACGGGCCTCCCCTCTGTTCCTTCCTTGGCCCCCAAGTTGTCTTCGGGTCCAAAAAAAATCTCCAAAAAGTTTTGCTGCGTTTGGACTCTGTTTGATAGGGATATTCTGCGAAGTAAAAAACAAGCAAAAAAACATCAACTGGCACTGGGCACTATGTCAATAGGTTAGTCCCAGGATATAAAGTTGCTATAAATGAATATATGATACGTCTCCAACGTATCTATAATTTTTTATTGTTCCATGCTGTTATATTATCATTCTTGGATGTTTTACAATCATTTTATAGCAACTTTATATAATTTTTTTTGGGACTAACCTATTGACATAGTGTCCAGTACCAGTTCTATTTTTTTGCTTGTTTTTTACTTTGCAAAATATCAGTACCAAACGGAGTCCAAACGCAGCGAAACTTTTTGGAGATTTTTTTGGACCAGAAGACACCTTGGGGGCCAAGAAAGCACCAGAGGGGATCCTCATGGGGACCACAAGACACCTGGCCGCGCCAGGAGGCCCAGGCGCACCAGGTGGGTTGTGGGCCCCATGGAGGTCTCCTGCACCGCCTCTTCGCCCTATAAATTCTCAAATATTCCAGAAACCCTAGGGGAGTCAACGAAACACAATTCCAGCCGCCGCAAGTTCCAGAACCACGAGATCCAATCTAACACCATCACGAAGGGGTTCATCATCCTCATTGGTGCCTCTCCGATGATGCGTGAGTAGTCCACCATAGACCTAAGGGTCCGTAGGCAGTAGCTAGATGGCTTCTTCTCTCTTTTTGATTCTCAATACAATGGTCTCTTGGAGATCTATTTGATCTAACTCTTTTTGCGGTGTGTTTGTTGGGATTCGATGAACTTTGAGTTTATGATCAGATCTATATCGATGAATATTATTTGAGTATTCTTTGATCTCTTATATGCTTATAGCCTCGTATTTCTTCTTCGAAACTTTGGTTTAGTTAGGCCAACTAGACCGATTTTTCTTGCCATGGGAAGAGGTGCTTTGTGATGGGTTCGATCTTGCGTTGTCCTCTCCCAGTGACAAAAGGGGTAGGGAGGCACGCATGTATCGTTGCTATTAAGGATAACAAGATGGGGTCTATTCCTACATGAATAGATCTTGTCTACATCATGTCATCGTTCTTATTGCATTACTCCATTCCTCCATGAACTTAATACACTAGATGCATGCTGGATAGCGGTCGATGTGTGGAGTAATAGTAGTAGATGCAGGCAGGAGTCGGTCTACTAATCTTAGACGTGATGCCTATATATTGATCATTGCCATGGATATCGTCATAATTATTCAATCTTCTATCAATTGCCCAACAGTAATTTGTTTACCCACCTTATGCTATTTTCTCGAGAGAAGCCACAAGTGAAACCTACGCCCCCCGGGTCTATCTTTTATCATATTGCTTTCATATCTATTTTTATTCGCGTTTGTTTTCAGATCTATTATCCCAGAAACCCAAAAATACCTTGCTGCACTTTTTCTTTATTTATTTTATTTCATGTTTTATCAAGATCTATTTATCCAAAATTATACAAACCGATCTATCTTTTTACCAAGGAGGGATTGACAACCCCTCTTACGCGTTGGGTTGCGAGGATTTGTTCTTTGTGTGCAGGTACCGTTTACATAGTGTTGCTTGGTTCTCCTATTGGATTGATACCTTGGTTTCATAACTGAGGGAAATACCTACCGTAGATGTACTGCATCATACCTTCCTCTTTTGGGGAAATATCGATGCAGTTTCAAGCTGCATCAATATAAAACATCCAAAATTGATAATATAACAGCATGGAACAAGCAAAAATTATAGATACGTTGGAGACATATCAGCTTCCCCAAGCTTAATTCCTGCTCGTCCTCGAGTAGGTAAATGATAAAAACAGAATTTTTAATGTGGAATGCTGCCTAACATGTTCATCACATATTCTTTTCTTTTGTAGCATGGACATTTGGACTTTTAGATGGTTCAAAGTAATAGTCTAGTTTTGACATGAAGATTTCAATACTCAAGCATATCAACAAGCAACCATGTTTTTCAAAATATCAACACTAAAGAAAGTTATCCCTAGCCCATCATGCTCAATCATTGATCCATTCACGAAACACACTCGAATATTAGCTACATCCAATGCTCAAATACGATCATAGTGCTACCTAGTTCGTGCTTTATAAGAGAAGATGGAGACTCAAATAAAAATAAAAATTGCATAAAATTAAATAGATAGGCCCTTCACAGAGGGAAGCAGAGATTTGTAGAGGTGCCAGAGCTCAAAGCAAAATTTGAGAGATATTTTTTTTTGAGAGGCATACTTTTCCCGTCAACGAAAACAACCGAGTAATTCCCAACACTTTCCATGCTAGATATATCATAGGCAGTTCCCAAACATAAAATAAAGTTTATTCCTTTTTCCACCATACTTTCACACTCCACGGCTAGTCGTATCCACGGGTACCGTCCATACCAACACTTTCCAAGGAATTTATTATTTGACAACATAAAGTAAATTTCTTTTTCATTTCGGGACTGGGCATCCCTTACCGCTGTACTCTCGTGCAATGACAAGTGAATAAACACTCATCTTGAGAATAACACATCTAACATGGAAAATATTGGCCACCCCTGCCGCTTCATGAGCGGTACGAGCACACAAAAAGGAAATTCATTTTGAAAATTAGAGACGGCACATACAAATTTACTTAGAACGGCACGGAAATACTGCATATAGGTAGGTATGGTGGACTCATATGGCAAAACTGGGTTTAAGGATTTTGGATGCACAAGTAGTATTTCTACTTAGTACAAGTGGAGGCTGGCAAAAAGATTGGGAAGCAACCAACCAAGAAACGAAAATTCTCATAAACGAGCATTAAGCATAACTAACACCGAATAATGCACCACAAGTAGGATGTAATTTCATTGCATAACTATTGACTTTCGTGCTTGCATAGGGAATCACAAACCTTAACACCAATATTTTTACTAAAGCATAATTACTCACCAACATGACTCACATATTACTATCATCATATCTCAAAACTATTACAAAGAATCAAGTTTATTTTGTCCAGTGATCTTCATGAAAGTTTTTATTATATCCCTCTTGAATATCTATCACTTTGGGACTAATTTCATAAGTTGCAATTGCTTTTGACAAGCTCAAACAAATTTAAGTGAAGAACATGAGCATAAAGATTTTCATCTCTCAAAATAATATAAGTGAAGCATGAGATAATTTATTTAAAATTTTACTAACTCTCAAATAAATATAAGTTAAGCAAGAGAGTATTTCTTCAAAAATATTAAAGCACACCGTGCTCAAAAAGATATAAGTGAAGCACTAGAGCAATTCCATGGCTCAAAAAATTTAAGTGAAGCACATAGAGCAATTCTAACAAATCATAGCATAATTTTGGCTCTCTCAAGTAGGTGTGTCCAGCAAGGATACTTGTGACAAACTAAAAAGCAAAATAAGCAAAGACTCATATAATAGAAGACGCTCCAAGAAAAACTCATGATATGTGACGAATAGAAATATAGCTCCAAGTAAAATTACTGATGGTCGTTAGAAGAAAGAGGGGATGCCTTCTGGGGCATCCCCAAGCTTAGTTGCTTGGTTCTCCTTGAATATTATCTTGGTGTGCCATGGACATCCCCAAGCTTAGGCTCTTTTCGCTCCTTATTCCTTCATCCATCGTGATCTCACCCAAAACTTGAAAACTTCAATCACACAAAACTTAACAAAACCTTCATGAGATCCGTTTGTATAATAAAGCAAATCACTACTATAACTACTGTTGCAATCCCATTCATATTTTATTATTGCATTATATCTACTGTATTCCAACTTTTCCATGGATTATACCCTCCAATACAATCCATAGATTCATCAAAATAAGCACACAATGCAATGAAAACAGAATCTGTCGAAAACAGAACAGTCTGTAGTAATCTGGACTTTGTCTATACTTCTTTAACTCAAAAAATTCTGAAAAATTAAGACAACGTAGGAAATTTGTATATCAATCTTGTGAAAAAATTCAGAATTTTATCACGCTTCTGTGATTTTTAATATTTTTGCTACTGGGCGCAAAAATTTCTGTTTTTCAACAAGATCAAATCAACTATCACCAAACATGATCCTAAAGGCTTTACTTGGCAAAAACACTAATTAAAACATAAAAACACAATCATAATAGTAGCATAATTGTGTGAACACTCAAGAACAGAAAGAAAAAGGCAAAAATAAATTTTATTCATTGGGTTGCCTCCCAACAAGCACTATCATTTTATAACCCTAGCTAGGCATAATGCGTAGATTCAAGTATTGTCATCTTTGGTTTTTGCCGCCCTAGTGAGGGATTTTTCAAACCCGGGAGGCTCTTTACGCTTCCCCAAATTCTCCGGAAAATAAACCATCTTGAGATCTAAAATATCCAAACGCTTGTTGTAAAGAGTAATCAAAGTATTCATGCGATTGAGGTTTCCACTAATATGTTTGAGAGGTTCATTATATTTTTGCAACTCGGCCAAATGTTTATGTAAATCACCCAATTTGTCTAAAATTTGAACCCCTTATTGTGTAAAAGAAAACCCCTTTTTTGGTGTTGGAACTCCCAATAATCCTTCTAGGATTTCATAAGCAGCATTAGCATCAAGCTCAATAAAGCTCCCTTTTGCGGCAAAATCCAAGAGTTGTCTATGATGCAAAGTTAATCTTATGTAAAAATTACGAAGCAAAATCTTTGCACCCCCCTTTAGATTACAAATGTGATAGGATTCCATTAACCTATACCAAGCATCTTTCAAATTTTCTCCTTGTTTCTGCTTGAAGTATAGAACTTCAAAATCTGGTGACAAAGGAGGGGTAGTCATGCTAACCATAACAACAAGGTAGGCAAACAAGATTTCAATCAAAAAGATAGATCTGACGAGAAAAAGGTGAACGAAAAAAGGCGAATAGAAGGCAATTTTTTGTCAAGTGGGGGAGATGAAAATGAGAGGCAATTGGCAAATAATGAAATTGCAAGGAGATGAGATTTGTGATCAGGAACCTGAGAGATGTTGATGATGTCTCCCCGGCAACGGAGTCAGAAATTCCTTTTGATGCGGCTAGAAACTGCGTCGGTATTTCCCCAAAGAGGAAGGGATGATGCAGTACATCTACGGTAGGTATTTCCCTCAGTTGTGAAACCAAGGTATCAATCCAGTAGGAGAACCAAGCAACACTATGTAAACGGTACCTACACACAAAGAAAACAAATCCTCGCAACCCAACGCGTAAGAGGGGGTATCAATCCCTCCTCGGTAAAAAGATAGATTAATTTGTTTAAGTTTGGATAGATAGATCTGAATAAAACATGAAATAAAATAATTAAAGAAAAAGTGCAGCAAGGTATTTTTGGGTTTTTGGAAATATAGATCTGAAAAAATACAGCAAAAGATAGATTGGAAAGCAAATATGATAAAAGATAGCCCCGGGGGCCGTAGATTTTCTTAGTGGCTTCTCTCGAGAAAATAGCACACGGTGGGTAAACAAGGCAATTGATAGAAAACAAATAATTATGACCATATCCAAGGCAATGATCTTGAATATAGGCATCACGTCCAAGATTAGTAGACCGACTCCTGCCTGCATCTACTACTATTAATCCACACATCGGCCGCTATCCAGCATGCATCTAGTGTATTAAGTTCATGGAGAAACGGAGTAATGCAATAAGAACGATGACATGATGTAGACAAGATCTATTCATGTAGGAATAGATCCCATCTTGTTATCCTTAATAGCAACGAGACATACGTGCCTTGCTACCCCTTCTGTCACTGGGTGAGGACACCGTAAGATCGAACCCATCACAAAGCACCTCTTCCCATTGCAAGAAAAATCGATCTAGTAGGCCTAACTAAACCAAAGATTCAAAGAAGAAATACGAGGCTATCTATAGCTACTAATAAAGCAAGGTGCGTTTCTCCAAAATTTTCATCCGTTCACCAGCGAATAGATTTTTTTACTATCCGAGATGGTACTAATTTTTTGTGCATCCATGTGCTAGAAAAATAAATACAGTTTATCCAGAATTTCGTACATGGGCCACGCGCTAAAGCCCAGTAAAGCCAGCCCACTTATTTCACTGCCCACGCAGCTGGGAAACTCCTATTTACCGCACGTGGCAACATATAGTCAGAGGTTCGCACAGATAGCCCTGGACTGGGCCGGCCCGTTTTTATATTTTTGTGTTCATTTTATATTTAACATTTTATGTTCCTTTCTCTTTTTATTTCCTCTTTCTTTTTTCCCTTTTAATTTTTATTTTAATTTGGTTTATTTTTACTTTTTTATCAAATATTTTTTATGAAATGTTTAGAATTTCAATTTCGTTCAAAATTTTGAAGAATGTTCAGAATTCCAAAATTTTATTCCCGTTTTAAAAATGTTCAGATATTAAAAAAATTATCATTCTGAAATTTGTTGAAAACGGAAAAAATGTTTCTGTTTTACAAAATTGTTTGAGATTTTCAAAAAGAAACATTAAAAATTGTTCCAAATTCGAAAAAAATCTTATTGTAGTGAAATGTTCACGAATTCAACATAAAAATATTTTAAATAGCCCCGTATTGCTCTTTACATACGGTCGTACCAATTTATAAACGTGTGTGAAACTACATGTAGTAATAAGATGTATGAAGTATGGATCTATTATGCCGGACGAAGGATGGATGTATTGGCACGTGAGCTAGCTGGAAAAGGACACTAAAAATTTTAAATGAAAAGTAATGTTCCCATTTTTTCAAAAAAATTGTATTTTTCAAAATTGTTCAAGATTCTTAAAAAGATTGCATTTTAAAAAATGCTCCAAATCTGAAAAATATTCATGCTTTAGAGGAATGCTCACAAATTCAAATAATGTTCACGTTAAAAATTACACATTTTCTAAAATTGTTCTGAAAGGTAAACATGTTCCCAGTTTTGAAAATTGTTCAAAAATTCAAAAAATGCTCGTGTTCTTATAAGAGGTTCGTGTTTTTGAAAAATGTTTGTGAATTTTAGAAAATGTTCCCATTTCAAATTTTGTTTCTGTATTTCTGAAAATGTATGAAACTTCCAAAAAACAAATTGCAGTTTTGAAAATTGTTTGGGATTTCAAAATTGTTCATGTTTCCAAGAATATGCGGCAATTCATAATAATAATTATTTTTTAAGAAGTAAAAAAATAATCATAGAATGTTTCAAATCTGACGTCGCGGTATGTTCTTAAATATTTACATTAGCCATTGGTAAGCGGGACATGTTTATTCGAGTCAATGGTAGCACTGTGTCAGGTGTTTGAGATCGTGAGTACGATCCTTCAATTCATCTTTCTTTATGGATTCGTACTCACACCTTACAAACACAGGTCAATTCGATGTTTGATAATTTCACACCCCACGCAATTTAGCTAGCCCATCTACCAAGGAAATAAGGAAAATAAAATATGTTCAATAGTCCCATATTGCTCGTTTACATACAGTCATAACAATTTTTATACGTGTGCGAAACTATATGTAGTGAACTGAATGAAGGATAGATGAATTAAACTGAATGAAGCATGGATGGATTTGTACGTGAGCTTTCTAAAAAACGGAATTAAATGCAGTACGTGAGCTAGATGGATGAATTGCTAGCTGAACTATCTACAAAAGGGCCCTAGATTTCTCAAGGATTCCTACTCGAGGCAAAGAGAAGAGAAGACCCGACTACGTGAGCTAGATGCATGAAAAAGAAAAGACCCGGCGACCTCCCACATTATGGAACTTCAGCCTTAAATCCCCTCGACCAAGGAACGCAAAATAGTGGAGTACAATTAACTCCGGTTATACACATCGGTGGCTTGTACATGGAAAAGAGAAGACCCGCCTCATTTCCATATTATTGAACTTCACGCCTTAAAATCCCCTCGAATGAATGAAAAAATAGATTGAATAATTCACGGACCTTCTCTGGCGTGCGATGACCTAATAAAACTCTTAAATCCACTCGATCAATGAATGAAAAAATAGCGGATTGATTACTTCACACGCGGCAAAACCCATAACCAAAATGTTCCTTCTTGACATGCACACAAGGTTTTTCTTGCACGTATAATTCTCACTACATTAAGTGCACATTATTTTTCCTCCCATTGCAACGCACGGGCATATATGCTAGTAAATAATCATGCACATAAGAGATCAAAGAAAACTCAAATAATATCATGGATATAGATCTGATCATAAACTTGAACTTCATCGGATCCCAACAAACACACCGCAAAAAGTCATTACATCAAATAGATCTCCAAGAGACCATTGTATTGAGAATAAAAAAGAGAGAAGAAGCCATCTAGCTACTGCTTACGGACCCGTAGGTCTATGGTGAAATACTCACGCATCATCCGAGAAGCACCAATGAGGATGATGAACCCCTCCGTGATGGTGTTACATTGGATCTCGTGGTTCTGGAACTTGTGGCGGTTGAAATTGTGTTTTGTTGACTCCCCTAGGGTTTCTGAAATATTTGGGAATTTATAGGGAGAAGAGGCAGTGCAGGAGACCCCCATGGGCCCCATAACCCACCAGGGCGCGCCCTGGTGTCTTGTGGTCCCCACGGGCCTCCCCTCTGGTCCTTCCTTGGCCCCCAAGTTGTCTTCTGGTCCAAAAAAATCTCCAAAAAGTTTCGCTGCGTTTGGACTCCGTTTGATAGGGATATTCTGCGGAGTAAAAACAAGCAAAAAATAGCAATTGGCACTGGGCACTATGTCAATAGGTTAGTCCCAAAAATGATTTAAAGTTGTTATAAAATGAATATAAAACATCCAAGATTGATAATATAACAGCATGGAACAAACAAAAATTATAGATACGTTGGAGACGTAACAGTACTCACCACGTCGTCTCCTGGTCAGGTGAATCGGGCCGAGGAACCCCATGGCAGTCCACTGTTGGGCCACTTCGGGTAGCCCATGACATATAGGAGGAAGATTCCACAAGACTTGTGACCAAGACAAGGACTCCTCGACATAGCCGACTAGGACTCTTGTTATCCTAGACCTGCAGTACATTATATAAGCCGAGGCCAAGCTAGTCGATAGATCATTGTGACATAACACAATCTCATCCACCTAGCCTTAGACTTAGAACACATCTCGCGATCTCAAGGTAGATCAACTCTATACTTGATACATCTTCATCAATATAAACAATAGCATGACGTAGGGTTTTACCTCCATCAAGAGGGCCCGAACGTGGGTAAACATCGTCTCCTTGTTCATGTTACCATCTGTCCAAGATCCACAGCTCGGGACCCCCTACCCCGAGATCTTCCGGTTTTCACACCGACACTGGTGCTTTCATTAAGAGTTCTGTTGTGAGATCAACGAGAAGATCGATGGCTCATATGCAGATTGACAGTAGTTTTTTCTGGACAGCGGATTTGTGTTCTCCGTCCCCGCCTCCTCGAGCATCGCTTCTATGATTGCTTAGGTGAAATTGTGCAGAATTGAGTCTAGAACAACCCTGTAAAATTTCATCGCGTTTCGATGGAGGAATCTCTAGCAAACTCTAATCTACCGGAGCCCTATCGAATCTGGATGGGAATCTGGACGAGTTTAGGGCGAGGAGTTCAGCGTCCAGCTCAGACATCCTTTGGAAGGTCCAACCGTTCATCGGCTACGGAATTCATATATCTACCAACCCTCAAAATTTCAGCTCGATCCGTCCGTTCAAACTCCGGGAAGCGTTCGATGAGTGCATCAATTTTTGGATATGTTTTCTGCGCGAAAACAAATCTGACCTGAGTTCATGTTTCTTTATCAACGGGATATTGGACATCCTTTTTAGAGGAATTTTTAGGGTATTGTGTGTTGTTCTCAAACACGTGCCCAGGAATTTTGAGTCTTTTCTGAGGCAATTTTGAGTCTTTTCTGAGGCAATCTTCAGCATCACACCGGTGTCAAACCAACCCGACAACGTTGCTCTACGGCTGCTAACCTGCGTCGGCATCGACTGCGCCATCGCTCCATCAAGCCAACGACAACCACCTCGGATCATCACCTCGGCGAGCATACCAAGAGTTCAGCATCGCAAAGGCTAGATAATTGCCAAGACAACATTGTCGCCCCACGGGTTGCACGGGTCGAGCACGCCGGCATCGCCGTGCCGTCACTTCATCAAGCCGACATTGACCGCGTTACAAGTTATGACCTATGTCAGCATGGCCGCGCCATTGCTTCTTCAAGCCGATGTCCACCATGTCGACCTGCTTCGACACCTCGGCTGGCATGGAGGCTGCAACGTCACCTTACCGGCCTATTTCATCACTTCGGCTAGACTGGGGGCTTCGTCATCGCTTCATCGACATACTCTGGGGACTTTGGTGTCACCAACCGGCCAGCTTCGTCGGTTTACCTGGACTGGTGGCTTCATCACATGAACCGTGCTGCGTGGCCACTTTGTCAAGCCAAGCACCTCGCTCGGTCACCTCGGGCTTGGGGGATGGGACCTTGGTCAAGTTGAGGACTGTGCACCATGTCGGATCTGTCAAACTCCGGTGGGCGTCCTCATCCCGCCACAAGCCCAGACATCGTCATCAACACCGAGCACATTAACCAGCTAAGTCGCTTTCATGCTCACAATTTTTCAGTTTCTTAATTTTTGTTCGTTTCAACCGAGTGTTATGTTTTTGTGTTAAACAAAAAAAATTGTTAAAAACACTTCTTTTACCCAAGTTAACTGAGGGCTCTTAAATTTATATGAGTCATTTTATAATAAATGTTTTCTTCTAAGCCGTTGCAAAGTCTTTTTCTACCATTCCTTTCTCGGCTCATTGTGTGGTCAATAGCCGGATAAGCCTGGTTTCTCTCTAAAGTCGTTCGAGTCTAGTTCCCTAAACTGGCCTCTGAGAAACACTCCGCCTTCGGGGAGGGAAGTTGAAGCCAAACCCACTTGAAGTTTAGAGATCGGATGTGTCATGTTAAAGCATGACAGAAGCACAAATTTTAAGATTAATTTCGGATTGGCACAAAAAAACTTGATTTAATTTATACGTAAAGTTTTCACATAAGTTTTTTTTGTTTTCCGAGCTGAAGGCACCGACACTGGTGCTTTCATTGTGGTGTTTTTTGGTTTTCCAAGATAAAGGACCAGACACTGGTGCTTTCATTGTGGTTTTTCGAGCTTATAACACTTTTAACCTATTTTATGTTTTCCTTTCAGAAGGCGGGACATCCTCTTGATTGAGGTGTTTTGCATGATGGTTTTGCTTGAGAAATATTTTCTGACCCACAGTTCGGCATCTTTCCTGCCGAGCTGCACCTCGGTGTTATCCTGATGATTAGCTGAGTCTCAAGGGCTACTGGGATCTGTGGTTTTATTTTTTCCTTCAGGTGCATCTTGGGTTTTAGACAGACACACACCTTGAGGGATACTGGCTGTACATCTCATCAGCAAATAAAATGCACCAATTGGAAATAAATTCCACAAAAAATCAGCCCACGACCGAGGTGGTGCACCACCTTGGAAGCAATCTGGTGCAAAGCTCGGATGCAAGTGGCTGGCTCCATAGAGGGCATTTCTGGCATTAAGCTTGGTTGTAACAGGATACCTCGGATGCATTCCGGCATTGGAGCTCGGATGCAAGAGGACACCGCCGCATGGGAAAAACTTCGAACCCGAGGTCTGGCTTAAAAATAACAAGGCATTAATAGAGGCCAAGAACTTAAAGGGCTCGTCGGATACCCGACGTGTAAACTCTTCGGATTCACCTTGACGATCCTCAAGATTGAAGATGGGAAGATTTGTTGAACCAACTTTCAAGACCGATGACAGAAGTTGATGACCAGTTCAAAAGAACCGAGGAGCATCCCCAACTTGAGGACCGGTTTAGGGGGCTACTGACGGCGTCCTAGACTAGGGGGTACTCACCACGTCATCTCCCGACCAGGTGGATCAGGCCGAGGACCCTCATGGCGGTTCACTATTGGGCCACTTCGGGCAGGCCATGGCATATACGAGGAAGATTCCCCAAGACTTGGTGATCAAGACAAGGACTCCTCTCCACCGACGTAGCCGACTGGGAATCTTGTTATCTAGGCCTCCAGTACATTATATAAGCTGAGGCCAGGCTAGTCGATAGATCATTACGACATTAACACAATCTCATTCACCTAGCCTTAGAATTAGAACACATCTGACAATCTCGAGGTAGATCAACTCTGTACTTGATACATCTTCATCAATATAAACAAGAGCAGGACATAGGGTTTTACCTCCATCAAGAGGGCCCGGACCTGGGTAAACAATCGTCTTCTTGTTCATGTTACCATATATCCGAGATCCACAGCTCGGGACCCCCTACACGGAGATCTGTTGGTTTTCACATCGATAGCTGGCCCGCGAGTCGCCATCGCTGGCAGTGTACCCAGGGGAGGACAACAGCTATCCCAAGGGAGATTGCATATAGTCCTGATGCTCCTGACTCGAAGGTGATCCCGAGGGAGATAAGCTCCCTGGATCCCTATACATGAAATAACGCCAAGCTTGGGTTGTTTCTGCACCATTTCCATAGCTGCGACCACCATTTTCATAGTTGCGACCACCATTTTCTTCGGTATTTTTTTTGCATCATCACGTAACTCAAGAAAAGCATGAGAATTCTTAGTCAACATGTGCTCGGTACAGTTATTTTCCTCACAGTCACCGACAAGATGTTGAGGCAAAAGAAGAATTTCTTTACGAAGCAAGGCACCGGCGTTTGGGTGGAGATCAGCAAAGGGAAATTTAGTCTCATCAAAAACAATATCACGAGATATATAGACTCGTCCAGTAGGAATATCTAGGCACTTGACACCTTTATGTTGAGCACTATAGCCTAAGAAAACACATTGCTTGGAGTGAAACATGAGCTTGCGATTGTTGTACGATCAAAGATTTGGCCAACACGCACAACCAAACACACGGAGAGATGCATAGTCGGGTTTGACATGAAGAAGTCTTTCTACCGGAGTTTCATTGTTGATAACTCTACTAGGCAAGATATTTATGATATGAACGGCAACTAAGAAAGCTTCATCCCAAAACTTTAGAGGCATGGATGCACCGGCTCGAAGAGCAAGACCAACCTCAACTATGTATATGTGCTTACGTTCAGCAGACCCATTTTGTTGATGGGCATGTGGACACGACATATGATGAGAGATGCCAAGATTTTGGAAGAAGGAATTTAATTTTTCGTATTCCCCTCCCTAATCAAATTGGATAACAATAATTGGGAGTATGGCGCTAGAAGAACGGTCATATTGAATCGACTAAAACTTATTTGTTATACTTTGAGATGATATCGTCACAAGTCAATTGCTATAACACGGAGTGTTAACGTGTGTTTTAGTTCCTTAGACCATGAGAGTATCGTAGTCACTTCTTACCATACAATGAGCTTGGGGGTTGCTCAAACATCATCAGTAACTTGGTGATCATAATGACAACTTACAGGTTCATCGGAAAGTTTGATAAGGGACTAGATAGCTCGAGAGTGGAATTTGCTCCTCCGACGATGGAGAGATATTCTTAGGGACCTCTTGGTGTGAAGGCATCCATCATCATCTGGCAAGACACAGGTGACAATGTCATGGGGATGCCAGAACACGACAATGAGAAAGAAGAACAAAACTGACAGCGAGGTGACTGGTATAGTGATCATGTGTATGACTCAAGAGGATACCGACACATCTCACGCGGGTTTTGTAAAGTATCACGAAGAAAAGGGAACATCACATGATAACTAAAGGTTTGCTTGAATGTAATTCATGTAATCATAGGGATAGATATGGACGTCCGCGGTTCCACTATCGGACATTGAACGAATGGGTTTCATTCATGTCTATGTTTTACCGAACCTATAGGGTCACAAGCTTAAGGTAATCATGATATGTTGAGTGTTAGTAAGACGAGAGTATCGACGATTTCTTTGTGAAATAGTTTCGTTAATATTCAGAATAGTTCCAAGAGGAACGGGAAGCGTCTCGATGTCATCGGAAGGGTTTCGGAGTTTATCTGGCAATTCAGGGTATTCCTGATAAATAATATATAGGTGGAAAATGTTTTCGGTGATGTTAAATTAGTAATAAAAGGCTCTAGTAATTGTTAGGAGACTTTTATATTTAACTTAATATCAACGGCCTTAAAAAAGCCAAGTGGTGAAAGGAGAATTGGGCCACCATGGCCCATATAGGGGAGGCGCCCCCCCTATTCCCTTCTAGGAGGCCGAATTGGAGTGGGAGGAGGACTCCTCCCCACTAGGACGGCGCACCAAGGAGGGGCTTTCCCTCCTTGTGTGGCGCCCCTCCCTCTCCCTCCGACCTATATATACAAGAGGCTTTGGTTCTATTTGGAAACACAAGTTTTGGAGCCTCCTCTAGTTCTCTAGTTAATATAATTAGAGATAGTTCTAGTTCCTCTAATCCTTGTAATTACAAGCCCCATGTGGTTCTAATATCCTCCTCTAATTCTCCACCGATGATTAGTTCTGGACGGCGAAGCACTGCCGGATCGTGAAGACTGTACGCTTGCAATCTGTGGAGAGGCCCTGCTTTCGGCCTTCCGTTCGAGGGACTGTTCGTGGGTGGTTCATGGGATAATTCATCTACAGTTCGAGAGACTCCAAGTACGATCTACACCTACTAGTGTACTTCCGCTGCTACTCGGAGTCGGTAACGATCGTGATCTAAACCTGTTATGAATCTTCGTATTGTTCCTAGGTGATCGTAGGGCAAATTTTTTTCTGTTTTATATTACGTTTCCCAACATCATTGAGGAAGAAATAGGTTTTGAGACGCAACGAGGCCAGATTTGCATGTGAAATGACTGTTACGTCGTCGATTGGCCTTTAATTTTTTCCACATGGTTATATGTATCATGTCAACAATTGACATTTCATGAGTTTGTTTGCTATACTTAGAACATTAAATGCATTTCTAGGCATTTAATGAATATAATTAAAATTTGTAATGCAGATACATGAAATAATCGCCAAAAATGGGTTGAAAATCTAATTGGTGCCCTTTACTCTATGGTTAGGCCTTATGTATGGAAATAAGAGCAATCGGAGGCGCTAGGTGGTCGAGACTCACCTACCAACATGGTGTTTATTGACATTTTAATTTTGAAAAATTCAAACAAAACCCGAAAATCAGGATACTTGACCTGGTGTCATGATATGACTGCTATGTTCTGCTAAAATTTTGAGGATATTTCAGGATACTTGACATGGTGTCATGATATTACAATCCGGACCTCCCACGAAGAGACTTTTCGAGAAGGAATGAGCCAGGGTTGCATGTGAAACGATCAATGCCTTGTTGGTGGGCCTAGATTTTTTTCGCACTCAACACACACCATATCATGTCAAAAGTGAACATTTTTCACAGTCCATTAGCTATATTTAATCCATTAAATGCATTTTTAGGCATTTAATTGATATAATTTAAATTTGAATTGCATTTACATAAAGTAATTGCCAGAAATGGGTTGACAACCTTATTGGTTGTCTATAGTGTATGTTTATATGGTGTAAGAAAATAAGAAGAGTATCAAACACTCGGTGGAAGATTCAGACACCAACATGGTAGTTATTATCTTTTTAATTCTGAGTAATTCGAATGAATCCAAAAAAAACATGAAATTTCGTATGGTGTGGTAAAATTTCGAGAATGTTTCCAACAAGTTGGCACGTACAAACCATTCATATTCGAGGAAGAGACTAAGTTTCAACGAGGAACGGGTTTGCATGCGAAGCCACCTCCCCTTCCTCGGTTGACTTTGAAACTTTATTCACACTCACCACATGATTATATGTGATAAAAAAATTGACAATTTTTAGAATTTGTTATCTATTTAAGCTATAATTGATTTACCTCTATTAAATACCTAGATTATATTTAATGCCCTTAAAATAGAAAATTAACTGGTAATGGCGTCAAACTTTTACATGAAACTTCCAATGGTACCTTTAATGTAGATTTTTTTTAAACCAGAAGCCTAAACCTAAAACATTTAAAACCCTAAAAATTAAAAAAAAGACAAAAAACTGGTGGCGGCCCCACCATTGATACTACCCAGTCATCTTGAAATTACCAATGACGGGAACACACACACACACACCATTGGTACTTGAGTTACTAGTGGGGAGCCAAACATATCCGCCATGGTACTTTAGGCCAGAATAACCATGTGCCAAAAACACCAAGGCACGTATCAGTGACGGGCGTGGGTTTGGAGAGAGCCTCGTCAGCGCTAGATTACGGAACGATGCACAGGTTGTTGCCCGTGCGGGCCGGCCTGGTAAATTGCTCGCTCGTTCCCCTGCCTAAAAAAATGCTCGCTTGCTCGCTGCCCATTCACCTATGTATGTGTGGGTTAAAAACATTTTGTTGTGTGGCGGTCTGTTGTCTTAGAAAAAGGCAGATTTTTTGATTAATTTGGAAAAACTTGGTGAAATCATAAAATGGTCATGGGTTTTACAAAATGTTCATGAATTTGGAAAACTGTACCAAGGATTTAAAATAAGTTCCATCAATTTGAAAAATGTTTATGGAATTGAAATAAAGTTCATGGTTTTGAGAAATGTTTGTAAATTTGAAAATGTTAATGGATTTACATAAAAGTTCTCCAATTTGAAAAACTTCATATATTTTGGAAACGTTCACGAATTTTTAAACAGTTCTTGAATTTTGTGAATTCAAACAATGTTCATAGATTTTTTTTAAAAGTTGTGGATTTGAAAAAAATGCATATTTTAAAAAATGTTCATGGATTTGAATTTTTGTAGATGTATTTTTTGCGGATTTTCAAAATGTTTGCAATTTTTTAGAGAAGTTAGCAAATTTTAAAAATGTTCGCGAAAGTGAAAACAGTTCACTATTTTAAAATGAGAAAACAGAAAAACAGAACTAAAAAATGAACAAGAAAAAGGAAAAAAAGGAAAAAGGGAAAAAAGGAAAAAATGAAAAAAAGGAAACCAAAAAGAAAGGAAAAAACACGAAAAAAATAACCCGAACAGAAAAACAAGTGAAAAAAGAAACCTGCAAAAAAATAGGGCCCAAAAAACAGGTGGGAGGAGAGATATTAGGCCCTAGCTCACTTAGAGGTAGTGCAACATGGGTGGTGCACGGTCTATCATTGTGCGGCATTTCCTATTTAGCGCTGAGGCGCCGGTTTGTACTGTTTTTCGCTAACCGGCGCCTGCAGCAGCTACTCCTGCGTCTTAGTCAGGCCGGCCCATATTAGATTTTTTTTACTGTTTTCTAAACTCGAGATAAACTGCAAAAAAAGCACGCGAACTAGGAATCGAACCTGCGACGCAGGTGTTAAGGATTAATTAAATTCTAATAATCCATGCTTAGGTCAGTTGTGTAGATTAGCAACCGCTAGTTACCGCCTATGTAGTTACCGCCTTGTAACAGGGGTATAAATACCCTACTCTTCAATCAATAAAATAAGATGTTCATTCTGTCAATCACTTGTACTTTCACACGTTATCGCACACGCCTCTTCCAGAGAGCAATTAGGCCAAGAACTCGACGGCACCAGCGTCCCTGGCCATCGGCCTGATACACGGCTGTGGCAGCCCGACGGCGTGGACACCAGCAGCGGCACCCTTTCAGTTGGCGGCGGCGGCGGCCAACGTCAGGCACACGACAACAGGGGCGGAGAGAGGCGCAGCCCCTCAAGGCACGAACGCCTAAAACAGCCAGAAGGGAAATATAGCAGGAAACACTAATTCCGTTTAGTTTTTGTTCTTCCCGTGATCTGGAAATTAACTGCATTTTTCTGCACATAGTGGATCGCTTCATCCGAGCATGTGGGCATGGTGACATGAATAGGTGGCTGAAGCATCAACCGGAAGAAATCCTTGATGAAGGAAGAGAAAGCTTCAATCAAGAACGTACCATGTCTTTTTCTAATTTCTTGAACTGGAACTAGCGGCCACTGCCGCTCGTCGTCTCGCCATCACTGCAGCAGCAACAACCGCGTCGACGACGCACGCAGAAGCATCAGTCCTCCGGGCGCGGCGGACACCACAGCCACGACACGCCGCTCCTCCGAGCGGCCCTCGGCCCGGCTCTCCGCAGCCGCATCACGCGGTGGAGGTGGCCCCGCACTCAAGTCCGAGTAACGGCGGTGTCCCCGCGTACGAGGTTTGGTGGCGCCAGCATCCTCTCTCTGGCCCGGCGAGCCCTCGAGGCAGCCGGGGACGGCGGTAATTTTCCCCTCAGGAACCGCACGAGAAGAAGATTGGGGCAACCTTATCCATTTTGGTGACTTTTAGTTCGGCTCTCCAACTTTCTAGTATTCGCATATTAGTATCTATAGTACATCTTCAGGCCACAGGTTTTACTGTACTTTACGTCTGTGCAACTGGGATTTCTGAAATAATTTTCAGGCCATAACAACTGCAGAATAGCCCAACAGATTTTCTGCTTGGATCCTCAGATCTAATTGAGTTCAATCTCTGTGTTTCCTGTAAATAGCAGTTTATCTCCTTAGTTATACTGTAAAAATTTACATTAGAGAGACCCTATCTCTCTGTATCGTATTTACTATAAGTAAGTGATTATTCTAGACAAATTTTCTAGAATCTGTTGCATGTTCAATCTGTTTGCTTTTCAAGCATCAACCGGAAGCAATCTGTTTATTTTAGTGAAACAACTATGTTTTGCAATTGAATTTGTTTCTCTCTCTTGCAAATCTTGACGTAATTTCAAAACAAGGATTATGAGCTGTCATACTTAATTCTAAATATACTAAATCTAACCAGGTTTGATTTACCCTTTTTTTCGACTTTTTTCACTCAGTGAAAATCCATCCAATCGGAGGCTGCCACGTTATATAGTGGGGGATCTGGCTGTGTACGTTTTGGGTGGCTTGAGCGATTTTACCTGAGATCTGGGACATTCCTTCTGCTGTTGCACGGATCCAATTTGACTACGTCTAGATTGATTTGGCAGTTTCCTGTTTTGAGGTTTGCATGCGGTGTCCCGGTGTTGTGATTTGCATGCCTCCAGCCTGATCCTGATGTGTACGTGTCCCTATTTTGGTGGTTTCTACATCATAATCTACGTGGCGGTTAGGCGGTGTTGTTTTGACGATGGCTCTGGGTGCATCGATGTTTCTCGGCGCAGTCGATACTTCTGGTCGTTGCTGTGCTCGATACTTCGGATGGGCTGGATTGCTATAAATACGAGTTTGCCGTCTCTTTGTTTCTTCCGCCTTACGGAGCGGGTCGTGGTGAATGGTGATTCATGTGGAGGTGGTGCCGCCGCTGGGGCCGTCCGTCCTCCCCGACCTCGCTGCCGCTGGCCCATGCCTTGCCGGAGACCCAACTGCCGGGATCTCGTTGAGGAGCTCCTTCATCCCTTGAGGCGAACCCGAAGGCGAGGATGTTGGCGGTGCTGTTCGCGACGGTCATGGCGTACCACGTACAGGGAGAAGGCCACCGCGATGGACGACCGGCTGGCCGGGGTGTACAAGTTCGGCCACCTCTCTCTCCTGCATCAGGTCCAGCTGCCGTCGGCGGCATCGTCCTCCTCCTCAATACCGGCCCCCGGCAAGCCCCCGTATGGAGCTCAAAGGCACTGGAGACCCGTTCTGCAACGTCGGCCTTCCCGAGCTCCTGGTGGTTGCCTCGACGCCCACCGGCGTTGCTCCGGCTCCTGCCGCCGGCGTGGTGCGTCGTCAGTTTAGCGAGAGGATGAAGGCGCATGCACGCCTCGCTGTCCGCTGGATCCCATCCGTGGCCCAAGCGAGAGCATTCTCCCCTATGTGTCCGGCCGGCGTGGCGGCGTCCCTCTCCACCTTTCTTGTTTTCTTTTGCAGTTTTGCTCCTTCTTCACTCTCTTTTTGAGCAGCGTGGGATTGGCGGCCGCGGTGGAACGGACTACTCCGTGCGCAACGCCGGCTGTATCCGGTGGCCAGCGCCTGTGCGGTGCAGAGGACGCTGATGCCGCGACCCACAATGGCGGACAACCAGTCAACCATACGCCGGGGCTGGGCGCTGCGCCGCGGGAGTCTCGTTCGCGTTACTGGCGAACTGTGTGGACGCGGTCGTGACGGTAGCAGGCTTCAGCATCAGCTTGCAGAGGTGAGCAAGATTCAGAAGGCCTTCAACAAAACGTCAGTTGGCTTTGTTGTGACTGCGTGGGCAGTCCGCATGAACGACGCTCAAATTGTGTCAGGCAGTTTTGGGCGTTTGTTGTGAACACTTGTGATGGAGGAGGGGTGCAGCAACATGGAGGGATGGTGGGTGGCGGCTTCGACATCTCTGTACTGCCTATAAAGCGTCACATGGTGGATGGTGGTGCAGCAACTTGTGATGCTATGTTTCATTTGCCCCATCTCCCATCTCTGCTCTTATTTTAAGTAAATGCCCAGATGCCTTACATTTATCTCTGCGGGAGTTTTTCTTTTCTAATGATATCATCTATACATGTTACTTAGTTACTAAACCTATGTAACGTAGGGTCTAATTGATAAATTGCTAGCAGTATCCGCATACTTTTGTGGAGATCATATGGGGGAGGATCGGACAGTGTGGCAACAGACATCAAGGTGTGTTCTTTCAAAGAATCTTCGCATCGAGTCAATGACCATCATATTTTGGTGTGTGTGTGTGAAAATAATACAGTATTATATTTCTACTGAATGCATGAGCATGATGTATCACACACATCTACATGTCTAGGCTTTTTCAGTGTTTGTTCCAGATGGAAACCAGAAGCATCACTGTCCTCGACTAGAATCACCATGGCCAGATTAAAGACTGCAAGCTGGCAAGTTCTTCCTTTCGATTTCTCAATCGTTAGGTTATGGATCATCTCCCCCTTGCTAGCAGATACGAAGTACAGAAAATTTTGTGACCAGATACGAAATACAGATACAAAAAGACCAGCCAATGGTCTACATTCCACGCGCTTCCTTCTTGAAGCCAGTCTGACTGCCAAACTGGAAATCCACATATACGGCCATTGGAATCGATCCCACAAAACAACAGAAGCATGTGTTGTGACTAATCTGCCATGGGCAATTTCAAAGGAAAAAACACGCTACATTCACAGGTCAGCCAACTGAAACACACTAGAAGCCCCCCACAAAAGAAAAAGAAACACACTAGAAGCAGCAGAGGAAATTATCCTATACGACTTCACTGGATCGCATGCAACAATATGCAAAAGCTTTATACCACTTCATCACAGGCACCAATCCCCGAGGAGGCCGCACTAGAATGATATAAGCTACAAATGAATGTTATGCTTTTAGTCTTACTACACAAACGTCAGCGTCTATTTCCCATTTTATAACAATTGATGATGATGTGTATCCTTTTCAGTTTGCTTATATGCATGCCTTCCTTTTTTATGATCATAATCTTGCTCATATAGTTATCTGCAAATTAAAATTTATATTATGCAACAAAGACAACATATACAAACACGATGTATCAACAGGGCGCGGCGTGTCGCCGCGCGGGCATAACTAGTATGACTACATCAAATCTCATTTGTAGACCACAAGGTATTGATGGCATCTACTGCATAATTTGCAGATTATCCATCACTATTGTGAAGTCTACATCCTGTCATTTCGACAAGATGACTACCTTCATTTCGACAAGATGACTACCTTCAACGTGCTCTATCAAACAAATATTAATATTAGATGTGACTACCTCAAGATATCATAAGGTCATATTGGCATCTATTGTAATTTTTTTACAGACTATCCACTATTACGTCTACATGCTGTCACTCTGACAGATGATTACCTTCGAAGTGATTTTCTTAAATATAGCATAACATAAGGTAATAGAGATATGAACATCTACTGACAAAAGTCGGACTATGTTTTCTATTACTGTGAGATCTACACCATATTGGTGATTATCTTCAAAGTGTTATCCTATATAAATTGAGGTCTACACATATGGGTATAAAGCATCAGCTATACTAAAAAATGCTCCTCCGAAGCATTTGTTGTTGTTCACTAAAATGATTTACTACCATAGTAAATTCATGCATGATCATTACATGTTGAATGGTACTATCTACCAATATCAATTATTCAAGCCTCATTTTGCTTGAATAATTCGTAGAGAATTACGCAAATATATGCATACCCCGGCAATTACCTTCTATTATATTGGTTAAATACATGGAAGTTGAGCCTATGTCACTATTTATTTTTAATTATAGTGTCGTCCATCCATCAAGATGGATCCCATAATTTATATGGCAACGATTGAGTGTCTCAACATGTTTACAAGATCCACATCACATTTTTGGTTGTTATTTTTGTAGTGACTAACCAATGTTAAAATTACAAAGTCCATGTTTTGGTCGTGACTCTAAAGTCACACCTTTTCCTCAAGAAAGAAGCCAAAACATTAGCAACGATTTTGTCACATGAACTACATTGAAGGTTCACACCCCATGTTCACCAAGCATCACCTTGGCGGATTGTGCTCAACAAGATCATTTCATCCATATATATCTTTTACTCCAAGAAGTAAATTAAATAATACATGATCATTTCATGTAACACATGGCTATCCTATTGATAGCTAAATATGCACATATGCATTTTATATGTCACCAACTTCACTAGTTCTCAAACAAAGTACATAATGGATGAATATTTATCCACCTCAAATATTTCCCTTAAGAGAAACATGCTGCCATGAGTACATCGCGAATGATCACCCATTCGTTTTTCAAGACCTCAAGTCTATCGCATCTCACAATTCTATCATTTAATCAACTTCAAGTTGAGATCCCATGATCAAATATTTTCATATGTAATCCAGTTGAAAAGCCCTTAATACCCTTTACATCCTCATATGATGGTATTATCATTTTTCCATGATGGAGAAACATGGAATTTCTTAAAATCATCAGATTCACCCAACGGGTGCTATACCATTATTTGAAATTCTTGCTAGTACCGAGAATACTATGCAATTTAGTGGTCACAAAATAGAACAATGAGGAAATTGAAGTAAAGTGGAGGCTCATAGACAACCAAAGATAGAATTATCTCTTAATAGGAATCGGTCTTTTCAAATGACCATAATGACAACTCTCAAGTTTGTCAAATGTGTGGTTATACAAATATCGTACCTATGATTACCAAACCCTAAACATATGGTCAAACCACACCACAAAATTGGGATAAATTTGAAAATTTGCAAACTTACAACTAGAAAATATTTTGGTAAATGATTGTTCTCAAATCTTCATCAGAAGGAGAGAACCAAAAATCTAGTGCAATAAAAGGATAGTGAATTCCTTTACACCGATGATATGTTTGCATAATAAATTTTCATTAACATTGGAGACCTCATGTAATCTTATAATTATCCTAAAATATCATTAGTCTATACTTGTACTACCACATGTAGTAGGATGTCCAATAATTTGATAAATTTGACTGTATGTTTCAATTCATACTCAATATTGTTGCGTACACAAATTTGACTGTATGTTTCAATTCATACTCAATATTGTTGCGTACACAATAATTTTCTAAATCTTTAATAGATGCAATATTTGCTTGCATAACATTAGTCATCCTGGTTTGGGGATAATTAGAAAATTATTGACAATTCTATTGGTCACAACTTATCAAGTTACAAAATTTCCCAAATCATCAGATTTTATGTGCACCCCATGTGCCATAGGGAAATCAGTTTTAAGGCACTCTCACCTTAAAATTCTAAGCATGCCACTTATTCTTCCTTGATCACATTCAAAAGATATAAGCGGATTGTTGAACCATTATCTGGGGTAATTAAGATACTTCATGGTACTCATAGGAATATTTATAAAATGATTCAAGTGTGTCTCTTATCACACACAACCATGCATGATCTTACTAAATAAATTTCTTAACTTACCAAAGTAGGAGCAAATTCCCCCGAACAAAGGATAAACCCATTCGAATGGACAATCTCATTGAACTCGTTTCACGAGCATTTTCTGATTGTATTCAATACTCTATGTACATACCCAGAATGGTTAAACTAAATTTCTTACTAAAGATAGTCAAATGAATTACATGACCACTTTTAAAAATTATAAATTTACCAGCCTCTTGCTGGACATACAGCCTTACACACCGTAAGTATGATCTAAATCATACCAACTGCATATCATACTACTTTCCCCTTGAAGTAAATACGTGGAAATCAACAAAGTATTTCCCATCTGTGATAATTCGGTTACATACCGATATCACCACTCCAGCGTACATCAATGGGCCCTCATAGAAAATTAGGGATCTATGTGAGGAATAACAATTTATCCGTCAATCAAAATTATTCATAGCCCATATGCTGATTGCATCAGCAATAAGGATATTTTCCGGCATTAGGGGAGATAAGTACCAGAAAGAATGCTGAGAAGTAAATTAGAAATGTTATTGACATTCAATCCTTATATCCACGTAATCAAAAAAATCTGAACAAGAAGTTTAGAGAATCATATATTTGCAACACATTGCAAATCTGCCACATACATTTACTGATGACAAGGTGTCACTAAATTATATTTTTCCTGCAGTAGAGTGTCAGAAAGAGTGGAGGTACTTGATAAACCACTCTTATCCCCAAATGAGAGCAAGAGGGGGAGAAAATCTGACAACACGAGATATAACTTCTCATATACTTCCGCGGAAACAGAGGAAATCAAATCCTCAACCAGTAAATGTAATTCAACATCAAGTTGAAAGACACCTCTCTGGATGCTCATCATCCAAAGCCTGGCATAAATGTGCACAAATTTTTTTGGTGCCGGGACATCGAAACACCTTGACTCCATTTGTTGTAGGAAATCACAAGGAGTTAAAAAGGAATAAATATATTATCCACAAACTTCAAGGATTCCATCAAAATCATATAAACTAAAGACTACATTTGTCGACATATATTTCTTCTCAAATTGCTAAAACCTTTTGGGCCCTGAACCAAAATCCATGGTAGAGTGCACTCATATTGGTTCACATAAAAGGAAGCAAGTAACGAAGAATAACACTCGCTCTGCAAACGAGTGGTATTTACTGCAGTAATACCTACTCCTCAAAAGTATCTTTCATATGGAATACTCAAAACTTCTCATTCATAGACAAAGTCAATGAGTGATACGTCTCCAACGTATCTATAATTTTTGATTGCTCAATGCTATATTATATTCTATTTTGGACATCATTGGCCTTTATTATACACTTTTATATTATTTTTTGGACTAACCTATTAACCGGAGGCCCAGCCCAGAATTGCTATTTTTTGCCTATTTCAGAGTTTTGCAGAAAAAGAATATCAAACGGAGTCCAAACGGAATGAAACCTTCAGGAACGTGATTTTCGGAACGAACGTGATCCAGAGGACTTGGACCCTACGTCAAGACACCAACCAGGAAGCCACGAGGTAGGGGGTGTGCCTACCCCCCTGGACGCGCCCTCCACCCTTGTGGGGCCCACGTTGCTCCACCGGCGTACTTCTTCCTCCTATATATACCTACGTACCCCCAAACTACCAGATACGGAGCCAAAAACCTAATTCCACCGCCGCAACCTTCTGTACCCGTGAGATCCCATCTTGGCGCCTTTTCCGGAGCTCCGTCGGAGGGGGCATCGATCACGGAGGGCTTCTACATCAACACCATAGCCTCTCCGATGATGTGTGAGTAGTTTACCTCAGACCTTCGGGTCCATAGTTATTAGCTAGATGGCTTCTTCTCTCTTTTTGGATCTCAATACAATGTTCTCCCCCTCTCTCGTGGAGATCTATTCGATGTAATCTTCTTTTGCGGTGTGTTTGTTGAGACCGATGAATTGTGGGTTTATGATCAAGTTTATCTATGAACAATATTTGAATCTTCTCTGAATTCTTTTATGTATGATTGGTTATCTTTGCAAGTCTCTTTGAATTATCAGTTTAGTTTGGCCTACTAGATTGATCTTTCTTGCAATGGGAGAACTGCTTAGCTTTGGGTTCAATCTTGCGGTGTCCTTTCCCAGTGACAGTAGGGGCAGCAAGGCACGTATAGTATTGTTGCCATCGAGGATAACAAGATGGGGTTTATATCATATTGCATGAGTTTATCCCTCTACATCATGTCATCTTGCTTAAAGCGTTACTCTGTTCTTTTGAACTTAATACTCTAGATGCATGCTGGATAGCGGTCGATGTGTGGAGTAATAGTAGTAGATGCAGGCAGGAGTCGGTCTACTTGTCTCGGACGTGATGCCTATATACATGATCATACCTACATATTCTCATAACTATGCTCAATTCTGTCAATTGCTCAACAGTAATTTGTTCTCCCACCGTAAAACTTATGCTCTTGAGAGAAGCCACTAGTGAAACCTATGGCCCCCGGGTCTATTCTCCATCATATTAATCTTCCAACAACAAGCTATTTCCTTTGCCTTTTATTTTGCTTTTATTTTACTTTGCATATTTATCACAAAAATACCAAAAATAATATCTTATCATATCTATCAGATCTCACTCTCGTAAGTGACCGTGAAGGGATTGACAACCCCTTATCGCGTTGGTTGCGAGGATTTATTTGTTTGTGTAGGTGAGAGGGACTTGTGTGTGGCCTCCTACTGGATTGATACCTTGGTTTTCAAAAACTGAGGGAAATACTTACGCTACTTTGCTGCATCACCCTTTCCTCTTCAAGGGAAAACCAACGCAGTGCTCAAGAGGTAGCAAGAAGGATTTCTGGCGCCGTTGCCGGGGAGTCTACGCAAAAGTCAACATACCAAGTACCCATCACAAACCCTTATCTCCCGCATTACATTATTTACCATTTGCCTCTCGTTTTCCTCTCCCCCACTTCACCCTTGCCGTTTTATTCGCCCTCTCTTTTCCGTCCGCCTCTTTTCCGTTTGCCTCTTTTTGCCTGTCTCTTGTTTGCTCGTGTGTTGGATTGCTTGCTTGTCACGATGGCTCAAGATAACACTAAATTGTGTGACTTTACCAATACCAACAACAATGATTTTCTTAGCACTCCGATTGCTCCTCTTACCGATACTGAATCTTGTGAAATTAATGTTGCTTTGTTGAATCTTGTCATGAAAGATCAATTCACCGGCCTTCCTAGTGAAGATGTCGCTACCCATCTAAATAGCTTCGTTGATTTATGTGATATGCAAAAGAAGAAAGATATAGATAATGATATTGTTAAACTGAAGCTATTTCCCTTTTCGCTTAGAGATCGTGCTAAAGCTTGGTTTTCATCTTTGCCTAAAAATAGTATTGATTCTTGCAATAAGTGCAAAGATGCTTTTATCTCTAAGTATTTTCCTCCCGCTAAGATCATCTCTCTTAGAAACGATATTATGAATTTTAAGCAACTTGATCATGAACATGTTGCACAAGCTTGGGAGAGGATGAAATTAATGATACGTAATTGCCCTACGCATGGTTTGAATTTGTGGATGATTATACAAAATTTCTATGCCGGATTGAATTTTGCTTCTAGAAATCTTTTAGATTCGGCCGCGGGAGGCACTTTTATGGAAATCACTTTAGGAGAAGCTACTAAACTCCTAGATAATATTATGGTTAATTATTCTCAGTGGCACACTGAAAGATCTACTAATAAAAAAGTGCATGCGATAGAAGAAATTAATGTCTTGAGTGGAAAGATGGATGAACTTATGAAATTATTTGCTAATAGAAGTGTTTCTTCTTATCCTAATGATATGCCTTTGTCTACTTTGATTGAGAATAATAATGAATCTATGGATGTTAATTTTGTTGGTAGGAATAATTTTGGTAACAACGCGTATAGAGGAAACTTTAATCCTAGGCCATATCCTAGTAATTCCTCTAATAATTATGGTAATTCCTACAACAACTCTTATGGAAATTTTAATAAGATGCCTTCTGAATTTGAGACTAGTGTTAAGGAGTTTATGAATTCACAAAAGAATTTCAATGCTTTGCTTGAAGAGAAATTGCTCAAGGTTGATGAATTGGCTAGGAACGTTGATAGAATTTCTCTTGATGTTGATTCTTTGAAACTTAGATCTATTCCACCTAAGCATGATATTAATGAGTCTCTCAAAGCCATGAGAATTTCCATTGATGAGTGCAAAGAAAGAACCGCTAGGATGCGTGCTAAGAAAGATTGCTTTGTGAAAGCGTGTTCTTCTAGTTTCTATGAAAATAAAGATGAAGATCTAAAAGTTATTGATGTGTCTCCTTTTAAATCTTTGTTTTGCAATATGAATCTTGATAATGATGGGACTGAATATGATCCACCTTTACCTAGAAGGCGTTCCAAAAATTCGGAGTTTTTAGATCTTGATGCTAAAATTGATAAAAGTGAGATTGAAGAAGTCAAAACTTTAGATCTCAATACACCCACTATTTTGGATTTCAAGGAATTTAATTATGATAATTGCTCTTTGATAGATTGTATTTCCTTGTTGCAATCCGTGCTAAATTCTCCACATGCTTATACTCAAAATAAAGCTTTTACTAAACATATCGTTGATGCTTTGATGCAATCTTATGAAGAAAAACTTGAGTTGGAAGTTTCTATCCCTAGAAAACTCTATGATGAGTGGGAACCTACTATTAAAATTGAAATTAAAGATCATGAATGCTATGCTTTGTGTGATTTGGGTGCTAGTGTTTCCACGATTCCAAAAACTTTATGTGATTTATTAGGTTTCCGTGAATTTGATGATTGCTCTTTAAACTTGCACCTTGTGGATTCCACTATTAAGAAACCTATGGGAAGAATTAATGATATTCTTATTGTTGCATATAGGAATTATGTGCCCGTAGATTTTATTGTTCTTGATATAGATTGTAATCCTTCATGTCCTATTATTCTTGGTAGACCTTTCCTTAGAACGATTGGTGCAATTATTGATATGAAGGAAGGGAATATTAGATTCCAATTTCCATTAAAGAAAGGCATGGAACACTTCCCTAGAAAGAAAATAAAATTACCATATGAATCTATTATGAGAGCCACTTATGGATTGCCTACCAAAGATGGCAATACATAGATCTATCCTTGCTTTTATGCCTAGCTAGGGGCGTTAAACGATAGCGCTTGTTGGGAGGCAACCCAATTTTTTTTAGTTTTTTGCTTTTTGCTTATGTTTAGGAATAAATTTTGATCTAGCCTCTAGTTAGATGTGTTTTTATGTTTTAATTAGTGTTTGTGCCAAGTTTAACCTATAGGATCTTCTTGGATGATAGTTATTTGATCTTGCAGAAAATTCCAGAAACTTTCTGTTCACGAAAATAATTGTTAAAAATCACCAGACCGTGATAAAATAGTGATTCCAATTGCTGCTGATCAATAAACAAATTGTCTAGGTCTTCCTATTTTGGCTGAATTTGTGGAGTTCCAGAAGTTTGCGTTAGTTACAGATTACTACAGACTGTTCTGTTTTTGACAGATTCTGCTTTTCGTGTGTTGTTTGCTTATTTTGATGAATCTATGGCTAGTAAAATAGTTTATAAACCATAGAGAAGTTGGAATACAGTAGGTTTAACACCAATATAAATAAAGAATGAGTTAATTACAGTATATTTAAGTGGCCTTTTGTTTTCTTTCGCTAACGGAGCTCACGAGAATTTCTGTTAAGTTTTGTGTTGTGAAGTTTTCAAGTTTTGGGTGAAAGATTTGATGGATTATGGAACAAGGAGTGGCAAGAACCTAATCTTGGGGATGACCATGGCACCCCTAGATAATCTAAGGACACCAAAAAGCCAAAGCTTGGGGATGCCCCAGAAGGCATCCCCTCTTTCGTCTACTTCCATCGGTAACTTTACTTGGAGCTATATTTTTATTCACCACATGATATGTGTTTTGCTTGGAGCGTCTTGTATGATTTGAGTCTTTGCTTTTTAGTTTACCACAATCATACTTGCTGTAGACACCTTTTGAGAGAGACGCACATGATTCGGAAATCATTAGAATACTCTATGTGCTTCACTTATATCTTTCGAGTTATATAGTTTTTGCTCTAGTACTTCACTTATATCTTTTCGAGCACGGTGGTGGATTTGTTTTATAGAAACTATTATTCTCTCATGCTTCACTTAGATTATTTTGAGAGTCTTAAACAGCATGGTAATTTGCTTAAATTGGGAAATTAATCCTAATATGCTAGGTATTCAAGTCTAGTAAAAAAATTCTTATGAGTGTGCTGAATACTAAGAGAAGTTTGATGCTTGATGATTGTTTTGAGACATGGAGTTAGTGATATTAAAGTTGTGCTAGTTGAGTAGTTGTGAATTTGAGAAATACTTGTGTTGAAGTTTGCAAGTCCTGTAGCATGCACGTATGGTAAACGTTATGTAACAAATTTGAAACATGAGGTGTTCTTAGAGTGTCCTCCTTATGAGTGGCGGTCGGGGACGAGCGATGGTCTTTTCCTACCAATCTATCCCCCTAGGAGCATGCGCGTAGTGCTTGGTTTTTGATGACTTGTAGATTTTTGCAATAAGTACGTGAGTTCTTTATGACTAATGTTGAGTCCATGGATTATACGCACTCTTACCCTTCCATCATTGCTAGCCTCTTCGGTACCGTGCATTTCCCTTTCTCACATTGAGAGTTGGTGCAAACTTCGTCGGTGCGTCCAAACCCCGTGATATGATACGCTCTTTCACACATAAACCTCCTTATATCTTCCTCAAAACAGCCACCATACCTACCTATTATGGCATTTCCATAGCCATTCCGAGATATATTGCCATGCAACTTTCCACCGTTCTGTTTATCATGACACGTTCATCATAGTCATATTGCTTTGCATGATCATGTAGTTGACATTGTATTTGTGGCAAAGCCACCGTTCATAATTTTTCATACATGTCACTCTTGATTCATTGCTTATCCCGGTATACCGCCGGAGGCATTCATATAGAGTCATACCTTGTTCTAGTATCGAGTTGTAATCAATAAGTTGTAAATAAATAGAAGTGTGATGATCATCATTCATAGAGCATTGTCCCTAAAAAAAGAAAAAAAGAAAAGAGAAAGGCCAAATAAAAAAAGGGAGGCCCAAAAAAAAGAAATAAAAGGGGGCAATGCTACTATACTTTTTTTCCACACTTGTGCTTCAAAGTAGCACCATGATTTTCATGATAGAGAGTCTCTTGTTTTGTCATTTTCATATACTGGTGGGAAATTTTCATTATAGAACTTGGCTTGTATATTCCAACAATGGGCTTCCTCAAATGCCCTAGGTCTTCGTGAGCAAGCAAGTTGGATGCACACCCACTTAGTTTCTTTTGTTGAGCTTTCATGCATTTATAGCTCTAGTGCATCCGTTGCATGGCAATCCATACTCCTTGCATTAACATCAATCGATGGGCATCTCCATAGCTCATTGATTAGCCTCGTTGATGTGAGACTTTCTCCTTTTTTTTCTTCTCCACATAACCCCCATCATTATATTCTATTCCACCCATAGTGCTATATCCATGGCTCACGCTCATGTATTGCGTGAAGGTTGAAAAAGTTTGAGATTACTAAAGTATGAAACAATTGCTTGGCTTGTCATCGGGGTTGTGCACGATGAGAGCATTCTTGTGTGACGAAAATGGAGCATGACTAAACTATATGATTTTGTAGGGATGAACTTTCTTTGGCCATGTTATTTTGAGAAGACATAATTGCTTGGTTAGTATGCTTGAAGTATTATTGCTTTTATGTCAATATTAAACTTTTATCTTGAATCTTTCGGATCTGAATATTCATACACAATTAAGAAGAATTACATTATGCCAAGTAGCACTCCGCATCAAAAATTCTGTTTTTATCATTTACCTACTCGAGGACGAGCGGGAATTAAGCTTGGGGATGCTTGATACGTCTCCAACGTATCTATAATTTTTTATTGCTCCATGCTATATTATATTCTGTTTTGGACATTATTGGGCTTTATTATACACTTTTATATTATTTTTGGGACTAACCTATTAACCGGAGGCCCAGCCCAGAATTGCTATTTTTTTGCCTATTTCAGAGTTTCGCAGAAAAAGAATATCAAACGGAGTCCAAACGGAATGAAACCTTCGGGAACGTGATTTTCAGAACGAACGTGATCCAGAGGACTTGGACCCTACGTCAATACATCAACCAGGAAGCCACGAGGTAGGGGCGCGCCTACCCCCCTGGGCGCGCCCTCCACCCTCGTGGGGCCCACGTTGCTCCACCGACGTACTTCTTCCTCCTATATATACCTACGTACCCCCAAACTACCAGATACGGAGCCAAAAACCTAATTCCACCGCCGCAACCTTCTGTACCCGTGAGATCCCATCTTGGGGCCTTTTCCGGAGCTCCGCCGGAGGGGGCATTGATCATGGAGGGCTTCTACATCAACACCATAGCCTCTCCGATGATGTGTGAGTAGTTTACCTCAGACCTTCGGGTCCATAGTTATTAGCTAGATGGCTTCTTCTCTCTTTTTGGATCTCAATACAATGTTCTCCCCCTCTCTCGTGGAGATCTATTCGATGTAATCTTCTTTTGCGGTGTGTTTGTTGAGACTGATGAATTGTGGGTTTATGATCAAGTTTATCTATGAACAATATTTGAATCTTCTCTGAATTCTTTTATGTATGATTGGTTATCTTTGCAAGTCTCTTTGAATTATCAGTTTAGTTTGGCCTACTAGATTGATCTTTCTTGCAATGGGAGAAGTGCTTAGCTTTGGGCTCAATCTTGCGGTGTCCTTTCCCAGTGACAGTAGGGGCAGCAAGGCACGTATAGTATTATTGCCATCGAGGATAACAAGATGGGGTTTATATCATATTGCATGAGTTTATCCCTCTACATCATGTCATCTTGCTTAAAGCGTTACTCCGTTCTTATGAACTTAATACTCTAGATGCATGCTGGATAGCGGTCGATGTGTGGAGTAATAGTAGTAGATGCAGGAAGGAGTCGGTCTACTTATCTCGGACGTGATGCATATATACATGATCATACCTACATATTCTCATAACTATGCTCAATTCTGTCAATTGCTCAACAGTAATTTGTTCTCCCACCGTAAAACTTATGCTCTTGAGAGAAGCCACTAGTGAAACCTATGGCCCCCGGGTCTATTCTCCATCATATTAATCTTCCAACAACAAGCTATTTCCTTTGCCTTTTATTTTGCTTTTATTTTACTTTGCATCTTTATCACAAAAATACCAAAAATATTATCTTATCATATCTATCAGATCTCACTCTCGTAAGTGACCGTGAAGGGATTGACAACCCCTTATCGCGTTGGTTGCGAGGATTTATTTGTTTGTGTAGGTGCGAGGGACTTGTGTGTGGCCTCCTACTGGATTGATACCTTGGTTCTCAAAAACTGAGGGAAATACTTACGCTACTTTGCTGCATCACCCTTTCCTCTTCAAGGGAAAACCAACGCAGTGCTCGGGAGGTAGCAATGAGGTGGTGAGAAAGCGAGGCTTGTAGCAAGAGGCTTCACGCAGAGACCCGACATCGATTACGATGTAACATACCTGCTTGGTATGAGTGGAATTATGTTTCGATACTAAATAACATTGGCAATAAAAATAATAATATTATCCATGCAGTTGATGGATGAAGTGGCTACAAACTCATATGAGTCACTCATTTCAGAAATCTCTATTGAAGTCCCTCAAGGGCTTATACTTCTGAATCCAAAAGCAAATCACAACAAGTTTTGTGTAAAACTTCATAAGTCACTCCATGACTTGAAATAGTCGAAAATCATATGGTACTACCGACTAAATGAGTTCCTTCTTCAAAAGGATTACTCGGATAATGATGATTATTTACATGTTTAATAAAGGAATCAATTTGATTTCCTATCACCTCAGTGTATATTGATGACCTCATGATTAATCTCTATACAAGACCTAAACATACATAAAATCATCTTAAGACGGAAAATTTGGATTCAACCAAATTTAGCTTAAGCTTACAACTTGAGCATTCTCTCAAGAATACATATCAGTCTATATATATCCAAAGCATATACGGGAAGTTCAATGTGGATATATACTAATAAAAGACATGTAATATGGTCATACTACCCCTGATAGGGTACAAATCCATTCATACTTAGGGGTGATAATGAAGTGATATCAGGACCTGAAGTTCTATATTTCACTAATGTCAAATCACTCATATAATTGCAAACTACGTCAGGTCTGACACTATATTTGCTATCTTTGTTTAGAGTGCAAACCCGAATAAAAGGTATAGGGTCGACATTTGAAATATCAACTTATATTTCAAGCTCACAATAAATCTTGGACAATTCCATCAGGAAAATCAAGATATGACCATGATATGATGAAATGATATTAGCTCTTTATTTGATCCCAACAATGCCATATCAATGACTGAATTCACTGGAATAGTTTTCTCATGGAATTCATCTAAATAGAATCTAATGACTATTTCCACTTATCATTCTGACATAATTGCTTTATCCAAAAGCATTGCAAAAATATGCATGGCTCAGTAGAATGATTAACCACACTCAAAATCATGTGGTTGAGATTCATTAGAATCATATAACTTGATTTTATCAAGATTCTACCACTTGTGTTATTCAATATCGAAAGGTTATACAAAGAGCAATATCATAAGGCACATTGCTCGAAAATCACTTATCCTCACGAATTATAGAAAATGAGGAAACAATTTGCAAACAAAATATTGGAAAATCCAACGGATTATTCATAACATCGTGATCATGTCAATAGAATTGATCTGACACATCCTCCAGCTTTGCAAAGTTCAGGGGGAGTAATCTCCCAAAGTATAACCCGTTAACAATCATCAGATTACATATATTGTACTCTTTTTCCCTTCATGAGTTTTTTCCTAATGGTTTCTCATAAAAGGTTTTTAACGAGACAATATAGATACAAGTGTTCACATATGTCATATCAGTTTCTCCTTATATTTTTCCCATTGGGTTTTAAAGGAGTTTTCTATTGCATATCAGATCGCATTCTTTTCCTTATAAGTTTTCTATCAAAGTTTCTCATAATGGTTTTTAATGAGGCAATATCTTTTTAAGATGATATGCAATACTTTCAAGTTTTCCCCATTAGGTTTTTTAAAGGAAAGTATATAAACCAGTTATCTCCTTCTTCAAAGGTTTTCTCATATGAGTTATCAAGAGACAATAATCATTATATGTTGCATCATTTTTCTCCTTATTATTTTTCCCACCGGGTTTAAAGGAGTTTTAGCAACATATCTACACTATTCTCCTCATATTTTTCCCACAGGGTTTTTGGAGGAGACTTTAATGATTATACAAGGATTTCTCAAGACGAAGATGATGAACATTCTCAAGGGCGGCCATATATTAGGAGGAGTCTATCAAGATGAGGCATACTCACCTAGTGAAGCATAGATTAGGGGGAGTGTTAAGGATTAATTAAATCCTAATAATCCATGCTTAGGTCAGTTGTGTAGATTAGCAACCGCTAGTTACCACCTATGTAGTTACCGCCTTGTAACAGGGGTATAAATACCCTACTCTTCAATCAATAAAATAATATGTTCATTCTCTCAATCACTTTTACTTTCACAGCAGGGTTCCAGTTGGGATTACAATCATATTTTAATCAATTTATTTATTCCTCTTTTTCCTTTTTTCCTTTTATTTCCTTTTTCTCTATCCTTTTCTACTTTCTTTTTCCAAATTCGTAATTGTTTTCTTCAAATAGATGAACTTATTCTCTAAATCCATGAACTAAATTTTCCGAAACTTATGAACTTCTTTTCAAATTGATGAACCTTTTTCAAAATAGATGAACTTATTTTTCAAATTTGATGAACTTTTTCTTAAAATCGATAAACTTTTTTTCAAAATCGATGAACTTATTCTCAAAACGATGAACTTATTTCCAAAATCGATGAACTTTTTCCAAATTGGATGAACTTTTTTCAAAATTGGTGAACTTTTATCAGAATCGATGAACTTTTTTAATTTAGATGAACTTTTTCCAAATTCGATGAACTTTTTTCAAATCAATGAACTTTTTTTCAAATTTGATGAACTTTTTTTGAAAATCAATGAACTTCTTTTGAATTCATGAACTGTTTTTTGAATACATGAACTTTTCGAATTGGTGAACTAATTTTTGAATATGTGAACTGTTTTGCATGCTCAAGCACTCCATCTATAACATGTGAACATATTTTCAAATAATTGGAAAATATAAATGATATAGTGTATTGTGCAATAAATAGCGCGTTATGTTTCTATTTTTGTAAACCTTTCGCGTTGTGAGTATACACAAGCAGTTAGCTGGTGCAGTGGCTAGCCTCTATTTTTGGCTGTCATTTTTCGTGTTTCTTGTTGCGTGATCGTGGGCCGGCCCATCCAGCCGCTGCTGCGGGGCCAGTTCCTTTGCGCGGCGCAGGTTCGTGTCCATCACTGATAATTTTGGGCCAAAGCTAATCTGGATCGATGTTAGTAGTGGCCGTGACAAACTGATGCCCGTCAAGTAAGTGACACTTGTAGTGGTCCACCTATAATCAGTTTCCAGTAGTGGCAGCGCACAACATCTCCATCTGTGAGGTGGGGATAAGCGTCGATGGGCTAAGCGGCACAACTCACATAATGTGCATCGGCTACGTAGCGGTTGGAGATGGAAAGATCCCCCCGCCTAAAGTTTTTATTTTATTTTATTTTTTTGCAGTGTGCAAAATCCCCATACTAATGGGGAGAGGGGCTGATTGCTGGGAGCTCCATTCCTGATATTTTAGGGGATGGGTTCGTGTAACTCTCAAGGCTGTATCTTTTTGCAGTCAAGTGTTTTTTTTTTTGGATGACTTTGAATGCTCTTAGGACACCCAGACCGTGAGATAAAATGGGATGAAAGACAATAGAAATCGAAGAATACAAGCTAGATATTTTATGCATGCAAACATGACAGAGTTACTTGATTCCCATCAGATTACTTGATTTTCCAACAGACTACTTGGTTCAGGAATTCAACAGCTTACTTAGTTCAGGAATTGAAAGTCTAGCAAAAGGTGAGACGCTTAACGACACGCAGCTCAAAAGGTGAAAATCCCAATGACAACTCCTAGGGACCAGATCCAGCACCCCTCCCCTTGCAAGTCTGCAACACTTGTAGGCCTTGGTGCTTCGAGACATCTTTCATGGCATCATAAGCTTTCCTGTATATTCCAATCAGAACCATGAGAGACATGGAAACACCACATGGCGTCTGTCACTTGTAACACTTTTGGAGCAAATGCACAACAAAAAATGTGGACAAAGAAAAGGCCGGGCATATTTCTTTTGATAAAAAACGGCACAAAAAAAAGGAATCATCGAAGTTCATACACGAACTGAAAACTAAACCGAGCTTAATTAACATATCCCCAACTTCTCAAGGTAAAGACGTGTATCGACGGCATAGTTAAGTGACCAATGCTATAAAATCTAAAAATCTATTAATACTATATAGAATGTATAACTAACGTTAAGATGTGCTGAGACATGGGATTCAGTATACGTCTAGTTAACGACCAATAACAAAAGGACATTTTAAAAATGCATAATGTAACCAATGAGGGTTCTGCCCAAACGAAAAAAACAGCTAGGCGGATGGGATACCGTAATGCATCCTCCATCTCAGTGTTGGCTGGGTCCAACTTGAGTCCATCCAAGAAATGTTCGCTTGCACCCTCGTAATCCTGACGATAGAACACAAGTTAACGGTCAAAAATAACTAGCAGACAAACTGACAAAGAGGAAAAAACATCCGACAGTATCATCTATGTAACCTTCAGCAACATCAGAGCTGCACCCTGCCGGTAACAGGCCTTTGGCCAGTCAGGCCGCAATTTTCTGCATTCACTAGCGTCCAACAAAGCCTTGTCGCCCTCGCCAATGTGAAGCCAACAAAGGCTCCTGTTTGAGTACAATGTTGCATTGTTGGGATCAAACTTTATTGCCTACAATCAACAAGGCATAACAACAGTGAACATAAAATAAATAAATAAACTCTTAGGAATTTTTTTACAGTGAGATTGCAAATGCAAATGGCTGAGCAGATTCTAAATAATAAGATAATTACTTAACCAAACCACGAATGATGAAGCTTGGAACAAAACAGCCCATTAACCCAACATATACAATTACCAAGTATAACACAATGTTGAGGTCATACCATGCGTGAACTGAGAAATAGCAGCGAATAAATTATATTTCAACATGTCTTCCTACAAGTTAATGTCATTATGTTTTTCATTCTTTCACTCATTATACACTACTGGCTCGGTCTCTGAAAAGAGGGCCCAAAAATTATCTCTGAAGTCAAATAGTTCAAAGTATGAACAAGATTCTTGGAAAACTATCAAGAACTACAATGCTAACTTACTATCATTAGATACAAAATAAAATATATTTTATATTATATAAATTTTGTATTATATTGTTGATAGTTTTTCCTATAAACTCGGTCAAATTATGCATATTTTGACTTCTGACAAAGTTTTGAGGCCTATTTTTCATAGACGGAGGAAATTAGCAGTAACTCTTAAACAACAGGTTTATATGAGTATACGACAAGTATGGTAAACAAAACACTAAATTTATTCTCAAGTAAATTCACCATCATCAGATTAACACAACAACAATAATCTGCCCTCATCAAGTTTATGACTTGATGGAAGCACAACAATGCCTTCTCCCTGTGATTTCCAACAAATTCAGCACTCCCTTTATAGGCAGCGCAGACCCTGCGGGTAGGGACCTTACTGTTGCCGCCCTGCGATTCAAAATAACTGAGAGCAGCCACCCAGTACAATGTAAAAAGTTGGGTATTTGAATAAGTTTGTCCAAAATAATACTTCAGATAAATGGATTTCATCCATGAATAATGTAAAACCAGGTCATAATCTATCAAATTAGGAACCTTGCTTCAGGTAGAAAGCTCAGCAAAAAAATAAAAATAAAAGGAGGTACACTATCCATTTTAACACATGGACTAAATGAAAGACTGGAAAAGGAGAATGTAACGAGTAAATGGTGCTTTAGTATACCACAGTGTAGGACATCGCTGCAGAATGATATTCCTCCCCCTTGAAAGAGAAACTCGCAAGTTTCTGAAATCCAGACACTCTAATTTTTCTTTTAGACTCAGACTCGTCCTGAATAATCAAGATACTGAAATTAATGAACATAATTTAAAAAAAAAGAGGTTTTACAGATAATACTCAAGAGTTTTGATGTAAGTGTTTGGTAATAAGGTAGCAGTAGTTATTAGAAAAAAATACGAAGTTTACCTTACATCATTAAAAAAAAACAGAACTCTACAAGCATCTAGAGTCGAAAAGGTAAACCTTAGATCATCAGGAAGAATACGATTGGCAGCAACATCCCCCATAATGCAATTGACGAACTCAGTTGAAACAACTTTTTCAGACTGAAGTTTCTCTGCAGCATAGGCTGCTGCTCCCTTGCGATCAGCACCAGCCTATCACAGAAAAAGATGTTAAATGTCTGTCCAGAAGATAACCTGGGTAAGTCGGTCCTCAAGATGAACTGGATAGCATTTTAAATTTCTGCCCATTTCAGGAATGAATAGCAACCTAGTGCACCATTTCAGCACGAATTTTTAACTAGTACTCCCTCCGTGCCATAATATAAGTGCGTTTTTGACACTAGTGAGGGAGTAGTTCATTTGGTTGAGTTGACTGCCATCATAGTGTATAACTACATAGAAGTCAGAACACAAGTTGGGAAAAAATGGTTTAGAAAGTGTGTACAGCAAGTAGGACAAATTGCAGCATACTCTTCGGTCAATGTTTACAAAGCAAAGGCCAACATAAGAAGACGAGAGTTTCAACTTAAGGGAGAAAATTTTGTCTTTCACAGCAAACAGACTCATCGAAATTAAAAGATGGCAAGGCTAAGCTGAAGGTTCAATACCTTAAGCAGGAGAAGCATGCAGTTCTTTGAATTAGCATCTGTAGCTGTATTAAGAGGTGACTTACCATTTACCAATTTGTTGCACTGTTGCGGAAAAATTAATTAAGATATTAGTCGTAATAATAATCAGGGGATAAGGTAAAAATGGATACATAGATATCACTAAAATCAAACAACAATCCACACACAAACAGCATTCCCCGCACAAGTATTTCAAAAAATAACAGCATTCAAGGCATTACAAAATACACAAGCACACCATGAATTTATTGATCCAACATATTTGTAGGTATCTAGCATTTAGACAAACCTTGCAATATAAGATAATTGCATCAGGAGATCATTTTTAATGTATTGACATGACAAGATGTGCAATGGTATATCTTGTATTCCATTAGAAGGTAGTCCCTCCATCTGGAATTAACTGTCGCTCAAACAGATGTATCTAGCACTGAACTACATTTAGATACAATCGTTTCAGCGACACTAAATTACGGACGGAGGCCCTTCGTCCCGTATTAACTATCACTCAAATGGATGTATCTAGCACTTAAATACGTACAGGTACACCCATTTGAGTGACAGTTAATATGGGACAGAGGGAATAAGTAGAATATTGCATGCATCAACAACAGTACAAAAAATGATCTATGACTTTAAGTAGAAGTCTATGAAGTCCTCCAACGGTTGTTATGATGGTACAATCTGAAGCTGGGACAGAACAAAAATGTAATCAATAGTTTAGGAGCAGTGATGTCACGATCTTAACAATGTGGAAAATTTAGCAGATTAACAATGGCAGCATGTTTGAGAATGAGAGACCGAATTGTTTGCTTCTTCTCTAGGTTTTTGTTAGCTAGGCCTTACGTTTTTTGCTAGATTTTCACTTTGTTTGCTTTGGCCCTTTGGCCTTTGTTTGAACCATGCGTCATCTTGTCGTTTTCTCTATAAAACAAAATGACACACATTTTGATTTGTGTTTTGAGAAGAAAAAATACTGTGCTGAACAAGTTAGCTAGCAGTGCTCATCATTGAGCTCCGAGCCTTCAATGATTTAAAATGCAACCTTTTCCTTAGCAGAACACAAGAAATTAAAGTTTACCATGTACATCCACCTGTCCGATGGGCAACTTCAGGCAGAAACACATGCACTTACAAACTTACATCTGCATTGTGGCCCAATAAAATCTTCATGATGTCATCATGCCCTTTACTAGCAGCGCAATGAAGTGGTGTCCCACAAGAAGCTACCGGGTCAACATAGGCTCCTTTAGCAAGCAATAGTTTAACAGCTTCACCATTTCCTGAAAAGAGACGCACAAACTTGCTGGATAAGATGATAGGTATTTCTGTGAAATTCTCACTTTGAAAGAAAATGAATCCATGAATTTAGTTTAACAGAGGATAGGTATTTCTTTGGACGATAGCTTTCTTCAGAAAAGTCTAATGCACCTCGCCCTGCCTTGACCATGTGCCATAGATAACAACATGTTTGAACAGGAAGGAATTAAATCCAATACATTCTGTGTCAAGATATAATTTCTTATCAGGCCTCTCATAGTGGGAAGAATCATTAACAAGTATGATACCCATGATACTAGCATATGATACTACCTCCCTCCGTCCCAAATTACTTGTCTTAGATTTGTCTAGATACGGATGTATCTAACACTAAAACATGTCTAGATACGAGACAAATCTAAGACTAGTCTGCACTTTGTTTATTAATTTATAGAATCTCAATCAAAGTTGTGGTTATAATTTAATTGTTATCAAATTTTCTTGATTGACCTGTTGTGATATTGTATTATAATATGATACTAGAACCCACTCCCATATCATTAATTGCAATGGCACGTCATATTTTTCCTTAGATGGCAATGCATTTTACTCTTGTGATGATACTCCCACTGTGAGAGGTCTCATGCATATGAAGAAAAAAGTATAAATCCTATTATAATACTAAACTACACCATAATATAATTAACTTAGAAATTCAAAAGACAAGAAGAAAAACTGCAGTGCACGAATGCAAAACTGAGGAATGTGTTTATAGAGGTAGACCTGATACAGTAGCTTGATGTAAAGGGGAGATCCCATCGTTGTTGATTTTGTTTGGATTGGCACCATTATCAAGAAGATATTTGGCGATACGCACACCCTTACAAAGTATGGCAAAAAACAGAGGTGTTCTACCTGTAAAGCACAGTAATATAGCACTTACTGATGCAAAACCTTTCTGGGTTCAGCAAGGAAATAAGATTTTTTTTTCTTTAACAGCGCAACTTTTCATCCCCGTAAAAGAACAGGATAAGTGCCATAAAAGTGCACTATACTTTCTGATAGCTAGCAATGTACTCAAGAATCAAGATGCACGAATTATGCCCATGCTGGGTTTCTATATTATATGTAGTAGAAATGGGAACGAATTTATATGCATGTCTCTAAGATGTAGATAAAAAGATCCTCAAAAAAATTATACTCTCAATGGGGCCTAATTATATACCAATATATACTCCATGGATATGTGGGATTTTTATATATTTTTGAAAAGGAGGTTAACCTCGGCCTCTGCATTACAGTTATATATGTGGGATATTACCTGAAGCTATATGATCATTTAAAAAAAACAGTGCACAGTCATATCTTAGCATTAAAGAGATAAACTGGGTGGCAAATATGCAGATCAACATAGATGCCATATGATCATTTCATGAGTGAGCACATGATAACTTTTTTTGGAATCACAGTAGCCCAAAAACAGAAACACGAAATGTATGCACAAAATCCTAAACCGATTAGGGCTTTGGAGGATCCCTGACCTCCCTTGTCGACGCCGTTCACGTCAACCTGCAGCTCCTCGATGAGGTACCTGCACACTTCCAACCGCTCTCTGCAGGCAGCAACGTGCAGTGCCCCGAGACCCTCCAGCAACCCGGCATCTTTCACCCTCAGCGCCTCTACCGTCTCCTTGAGGCGACCCCTGCCGCTGTCCAGCCTCACCAGCAGACCTGCAGCGGGTTGGACGCAAGCAATTTAGCACCCAATCTCCCAACCAAGATCTGAGATCAGGAGAGCGCCACGTACTCTTGAAGCGGGGGATATCTCCGTCGGACGCCGCTTGGAATATCATGTTCAGCATCTTCCCGCGGACTGCGGCACGAGAAGCAGCGTTAGCGTTTGGGGCTGGGGTTAGCGATGAGATATTGGGGTTGGAGTTGGAGAGGCTTTGGGCCAGGGATGAATTGTGAAGGACGCGCTTACCGGTGAAGCGAGCAGGCGAACGCGGCGGCTCCATGGCGCCGATGGAGGATAGGAGATGGTAGGGTTTTTGGTGTGTCTGTGTGGGGGTGGGGGAGGGCGCGTTCGGCTTTTTGAAAGGGAGAAGCCGAGAAGGCAGCGAGGAAGATGAAGTGATCCCGCGAACGGAGAATGTGGGCGGAGATAAAAACGGCCGTCAACCACGAGGCCGCCCGCCTGTTCCACTCACCGGCATTGAATTGTAGCTACATCGGCTCCCGAGACATATGCTCTCGAAATTAACAAAATGTTCTAAATAAAAATTGAAATGTGCCAAAACAAACTGAAAAAGTTTCTGTTGCACATGTTCGGGTCTTTTTCTTTTTGCGTCTTAATAAAAACAACAATTTTAGTTCATTGAAGAAAAAAAGCTTTGCTATTTTGTTTTTCGGTTTTTCTGCAAGTCCGAAAATTGGCATTGTTTAAATAAACTACAACTATATTAACCATCTGAAGGGCCATTACCTTGGACAAAGTGCAGCGATTATATTAAGAAAGAAGATGGGGGAGTTTGATGTTGTTCATTTCAGTCATGAAAGAAGAGAGAAAAACGGGGCTTCGACCTACGAGCACACTCCAACTAGCTCAAGTGTGACTTTCGCTCGGGTGTCCTCGATCACCTATCAGGTGGTTTCGACTACACATGACATAGTATACCGGCTCGTGGAAGGTCTGGAGGAATCCTTCTTGGGATACTGACGACAACCATGGACTTGTTGGCTTTCTCGATAGGTGAATTTCATATAAAATTTCACCTGAGAAACAGAGCTAATAATTTTATATGGACTCTCGTCGCTGTCTATGGAGCGGCCCAAGATGAGCATAAGGTGGTGTTTGGTTCAGAAGTCCTAGGACTTTTTTAGTCCCAGGGACTAATCAAAAAAGACTCTCTAGTAGAGTCTTTTTCTAGTCCCTGTAGAAAAAGTCCCTCCCGTTTGGTTCCTAGGGACTTTTTAGGGACTTTTTCTAGTCTCTGGGACTAAAAAGTCCCTGAACCAAACACCCCCTAAATCAGCTTTCCTTCGGGAATTGGTAAACCTGGCTAAAGATAATATGTATCCAATGCTTATTGGAGAAGACTTTAAGTACCAGGAAGAGAAAAATAATGACCGTTTTGACAGTCATTGGCCTTTCCTATTCAATGTTGTGATAGACAGTTTGGATCTTCGGGACGTCAATATGTCAGGGCGGCAATTCACTTGGGCTAACAACCGATCTGTGCCGACATACAAGAAGCTCGATAGGGTACTCATGGATACCGAATGGGAACAGAAATTTCCTCTGGTAACTGTGCGAGCCCTAGAGCGTATCGAGGCGTTATCAGATCATGCACCCATCATTCTTGATTCTAACTCTACGAACCGAGTTGTCAGACGCCCTTTTAAATTTGAACTGGGATGGCTGCATAGGGATGGATTTGTAGACATAATCAAGAATGTTTGGGAGGGGCCTGCCGTTGGCAATACACCTATTTAGAGATGGATCTTTAAAATAAGAGCCATGAGGCAACACCTCTCTGGATGGGCGAAACACACCAATGGAATTTATAAAAAAAAGAAAAACAACGGCTCTGTAACATCATTGATGATCTCGACAAAATTGCAGAGACGCGCACCTTATCTCAACAAGAGATCGAATTGAAAAAACGATCGAATGAGAAGGTTGCTCGTCTTCTGCGAGAAGAGGAGATCAAATACTACCAGAGATCCAAAGCTGATTTCATTTTGATGGGTGATAGTAATACAAGATACTTCCAATTGGTCGCCATTGGGCGACATAGGAAGAAATGTATTTACAGTCTCCAACAAGATGAGGGGCGGATTGAAGGTCAGGAGGAGCTCAAAAATTATATCACTAAATACTACAAATCTCTGTTCGGAGCGTCGGTTGAAGGGAATTTCACCCTCGACGAGACCCGAACTGATGATATTCTACAAGTCACGACAGAAAAAAACGATATCCTCACGGCACCTTTCTCAGAAGAGGAGGTGACAGCTGCGGTATTCCAAATGGACCATAACAAAGCTCTAGGCCCGGATGGTTTTCCCGCAGAATTCTATCAGAATTTCTCGGAGATCATCAAGAATGACCTTATGGAGTTGTTCAATTTTCTTCATGCCGACCGTCTTGACCTATTCAGACTTAATTTTGGCGAGATTGTCTTGTTGCCGAAGATTAAGGAGGCCGAACGGATCCAACAGTTCAGACCCATATGCCTCCTTAATGTCAGCTTCAAGATTTTTACCAAAGTGGCGACGAATAGTTTAAACTCGGTAGCTGACCATGTTGTCCGGCCATCTCAAACGGCTTTCATGCAAGGAAGGAATATACTCGATGGTGTAGTAATCCTGCATGAGACCGTCCATGAGATGCATCGAAAAAATATGAGTTAGTTTTCAAAATTGACTTTGAAAAAGCCTATAACAAGGTCAAATGGTCTTTCCTCCAACAGGCCATAAGGATGAAAGGTTTCTCCGATAAATGGCGTCAGTGGATCCAAAATTTTGTAACTGGAGGTAGTGTGGCCATCAAAGTTAATAATGATGTAGGCCATTACTTTCAGACAAAAAAGGACTACGACAGGGTGACTCCATGTCCCCAATGTTATTTAACATTGTGGCTGACATGTTGGCTATTCTGATTGATCGCGCCAAGCAGGACGGCCAGATTGCAGGAGTAGTGCCACACCTTGTGGATGGTGGCCTCTCTATTCTGCAATATGTTGATGACACAATTCTCTTTATGGAACATGACATGACCAGGGCTCGAAACCTGAAACTGCTATTATCAGCGTTTGAACAGATGTCTGGTCTTAAGATTAACTTCCATAAAAGTGAATTGTTTTGCTTTGGAGAAGCCATCGAGGCGGCGGCCGATTATGCTGACATGTTTGGTTGTGCACATGGCCAATTCCCGATTAAATATCTGGGAATACCGATTCATTATCGATGTCTAACCATTGCGGAGTGGAAGCATGTAGAAGAACACCTAGAGAAACGACTGAGCAGTTGGAAAGGCAAGTTGCTCTCAGTCGGAGGACGACTGGTTCTGATAAACTCTGTCCTCACAAATATGGTTCTCTATATGATTTCGTTCTTCCAACTTCCAAAATGGGTCCTGCAAAGACTGGACTATTTTAGGTCCAGGTTTTTTTGGCAAGGAGATGGTGACAAGAAAAAATATAGGTTGACCAAATGGAGCGTGGTTTGTAGGCCGAAAGACCAAGGTGGCCTCGGAATTCATGACCTACAGGTCAAGAATGAGGCCCTACTTAGTAAATAGTTGTTCAAACTTCTTACTGAGGATGGTATTTGGCAAACCATGTTGCGCAATAAGTATCTAGGCCAAAAGGCATTGTCTCAGGCATATTGGAAACCTGGAGACTCGCACTTTTGGGCTAGCCTAATGGCGGCAGAGAAACATCTCTTTCGCTTTGGGTCTTTGGCTATAAAGGACGAGTCAGAGATTCGTTTCTGGGAAGACATCTGGTTAGGCAACGCCAGACTCCGAGAACAATATCCAGCCTTGTACAACATTGCTCGCGATAAAAATAATACTATTGCGCAGGTGCTCAGCTCATCTCCGCCGAATCTTTCATTCAGGCGGGATTTGATTGGCACCCGACTTATGTCATGGCATAATCTCTTATCTCGTTTGAACCTGACACAAGGCCGGGACGTGTTTCGCTGGAACCTTACTACATCTAGGTCTTTTACAGTAGACTCTATGTACCATGCGCTCACGCATTCCGAGGTACCAGTGAGTAATAACAAAAAAAATTAGAAGGCGAAGATTCCATTTAAAGTTAAAATCTTCACGTGGTATCTTCGTAGGGGAGTTGTGCTAACCAAAGACAACCTCGCACGACGCAACTGGCAAGGAAGTAAGAAGTGTTGTTTTTGTACTCATGACGAGACAATCAAACATCTCTTTTTCCAATGTAAGTTTGCGCGTTCTACATGGTCAATCATCCAAATAGCGTCAAATTTGTATCCGCCCACGGGTGTTGCCAATATTTTTGGTCATTGGTTGGACGGCATTTCAAATAGGTTGAAAACGCTAATAAGGGTGGGAGCGTAATGCCTTATTATGGTCACTTTGGTTATGTAGAAATGATTTGGTTTTTAATGACAAAAATGTCTCTCCGCTGCAGGTTATTTTCCGTTGTACGTACTTGATTCGTACGTGGTCTACGCTATAACAAGTGAAGTACCAATCATTATTCAAGGTGGTCTGTACGCGGTTGGAGCAGGTGGCTATGGAGGTTTTTGCCCAACATGGGTGGCAGTGTAATCTCCGGATCGGTCCACCATCCATTTCGACATAGGCATAGTCTCGGTCTATAGGACTACTGTTGCCGAATTGTCGGCTTTTTTACGTTCTTTTGTCAGACTATTGGTGTCTGGCTGTGTGCATCCTAATTATGCAGAGGCCGAGTGGTACTCTTAATGCTGTATCTCTCGATGCTACATTTGGAGTTAATAAAAGCGCCTTTTATCGGAAAAAAAACTAGCTCTCTCTTTGTTGGGAGTTTGATCATACTCGTTCCCCGTTGGGCACTGCTGTAGTTGATGTGTCCGTATGTTTTCAGTTTTCTCTTGGATTTTCTGGCTCACCTACTCAAGCTCGAGCTCGAGCGTTGTGAATAGTTATGTTGGCCTTTTGCGGCCTCATTTTATAAAAATGAGGTGGAGGAAACTCTTTTATTCAAAAAAGGAGAGAGAAAAACTGGAAGGCGCATGACCCTATATATGTATTAGATGCTATATGTTCTCTCCAAAGGACACAAACCGAGCTATTAACAACAAATGCATGATCAAATCCTGAAGTGCAAAACAGCCATTCCATCTCGATACTTTGCTACTACTTTCATACCAATGGCGCAAGATCGTCAATCCCCCAAATAACCCCGGGACGGGTGTTCATGCCCATCCGAAGGATTGGAGTTAAAAACCAGTCACCTATCAAGACAGGGAAGAGAGGTCACGTCAAGGCGGCCCTAACGTGAGAAAAAATATTTTTTGTTTTTAAAAAGGGGGTTCTCCTGATTTCGAATAAATAGCAAAAAACTATCAATTGTGTGGCAACCCTCGGCGAAAACTGCCACAACTGAAAGACCTAACAAAATGCTACCAGTTTTGCACTAATTCGTCGGAAATTATGACAACACTAACAGAGACTTTCATGTTAGAGCAAGTACAATAGCAGGCTAATAGCCCACTTGCATGGCAATTTTGCCTATGTGGAGAAGAGAGACATGAAAAAGTAAGGGGAGTGGTCTCTCATACAAGAGCCTAGCTATACGTGTGCTTCTACACTGATGCAATAAGTGTGAAGAAAGAGATAGAGAGAAGATGAGAAAAGGTATTAATCTTATAGTCAATCTTATAGATAAGACTATTGTGTGAGTGACTATAAGTGATGGCTATAAATGATATGGCAACATTAGGCTGGTCATAGTGGGGAGTAACTTAAGGGGTGTTTGGTTCAGAAGTCCTAGGACTTTTTCTAGTCCCAGGGACTAATCAAAAAAGACTCTCTAGTAGAGTCTTTTTCTAGTCCCTGTAGAAAAAGTCCCTCCCGTTTGGTTCCTAGGGACTTTTTAGAAACTTTTTCTAGTCTCTGGGACTAAAAAGTCCCTGAACCAAACACCCCCTTAGACTAGTAACATGCATATGTTACTAGTCTATATTACTATCTCTATAATACATAGTATCATAGATTAGTATCATAAGTGGTCTCATTTATTGCCATGCATGACACATAGTAGCATCACATTTATTATGTTACGGTATCTACCTATGTTACTATAACCATCTCTCTCTTCTTTAATTGCCTACCACATAAGCATGTTTGCGAGTCCCAAGTGCATGATACTACTTATATTACCCCCACTATGGCCAGCCTTATATAGCCAGCAGTTGGTTGTATTATTAACCATGCTCTTAGTGACCAATTATGTTCAAACTAAGCACAATTATGATAACATTGGCCCACCCATCCGAGTTGATGTAGCACAAAAGCCAACTCCGTAATTGAACTATTAAGTTGGCTGTTATGACAGAAAGGGCCCACATGTCAGTCACTATAAAAAAAAAAAATCTTTTTTCCACAAATCCCTTCTTCTCCATCTCCTTTAAGTAGAGTGCAGTGTCTATGCCAAGCGGCGGCCGACAAGCTCGCAGACGAAGGCAATCTCAAGGGTACCAAGAGCTGCAATTGAAAGACGGGTCCTCGGGAGATAAGGGGAGAAGAAATCATGGCCGGGGCTCACTGGAGACAGCGAATTGCTAGCGGCCAAGGTAGCGGAGCTCGGCGTCAAAGCTGAAGAAGAAAAGCTAGGGGAGGAATGCGCCATCCTCAGTACTTAACTGGAAGTGGAACTAATTGAAGTGTTTCTTAACTGTTACTGTTTCGTTGGCACTAGGGCTGCAAACGAGTCGAGCTCGAGCGAGTTGGAGTTGGCTCAGCTCAACTCATATGAAAATTCGAGCGAGCTCAAACTAAGTGAAGCTCATGATCGAGCTGTAGAACATGACTCGTGCTCAATTTGTAACGATCTCGGGTCAATCTCGAGCTAGTTTTGAGCTAAATGAGATGGTAAAAATTATAAATCTGTGGATGAAAAACAAAAAAAATAAGGTGAATATGCTGGGAACCTTTGCCAAAAATATAAGATATTTAACACATAATCGACCACGTGACATAATTAGGCCTAAATCTTCTCTGCACTTAATTAAGTTTCCATGTTCTTTGGTAAATAAAATGAAAAAAAATTATGAACAACATATATGGTAATAAATTATCTTATTTTCATTTAATATATGGCATGATCATTTAACATAATGATATTCTGTCGAGCTATCGAGCTAAAATCGAGCGAGCCAACATTAGCTCAAGATCGGCTCGTTTCTCAGTCAAGCTACATAAAGTGTTCAAACTCAGCTTGTTTCTTTTCGAGTCGAGTCAAAAAAACGAGTCGATCTCGAGCGGCTCACGAGCCTCGAGCTTTTCTTGCAGCCCTAGTTGGCACTATTGCTGCGCCAGTGTGATTTATGTAATTGAAGTGTTCCATTTCAGAAGAAAAAAAATGTGGTAGTTTTCACCTAGGGTTAAAAAAAAGAGGTAGTTTTTGCCATTTACTCCCTGATTTCTGAAATCATCGTTACATTGGTCCGAACCACCTCACACAGCAACCAACCGAGTTCAGAAAAACAAGACATAGCAGCCGCCAAACCGTAGCCAGCAAGCTCCTGCTAGCTCTCCTCTTCTTCTGCACCCACAGGACGAACAAAACCAACAAAACATCCCCTTCTTCTCCGTCGTAAATGCATTGTACCAACGTGAGTAGTAAAAACACTAGGCAGTGGGGGAACTCAGCAACACCACAACAAGACGAATGCGGAGGCTGCGATCATTCAGTTGACCCCGCACCCAGAGAGGCAGACGAGTGAGCCTCGTAGAAGGCCCAGAAACCTGAGACAAGGGCCTGTAATACACGATAGATGGCAACTGGAGAGTTTCCACCGGGTATTGCTACTGCATGCATCAACAGTCATGCCACGGTAATACTCCATCAGACATGTCGTTTTTTACTTTCTAAAGGAAAACAGTCTTTGCGCAAAAGGAGAAACTCCTGCCCCGTTTCAAGCCTTCAACTGCTTCCCTGCAACACCCAAATAGTCAATTGGCTTTCATGCTCCGAGACGTCTTCAGGGACTTCATAGCTTCCCTGAATAGACCAAGGAGAAGTATCAGATATTTGCATAGTTATGTCTGGCACTTGTAATTTAGGCGCCATTGCAAGACAGTGTATACTGATAATGAATATGACATGCATGCCTCTTTCTAAATACTTTCAGTAAAATACTACTGAAGGGCAGATCACGGAGTTACTATACGTCAGGGTTAGGTTGGTGTATGGCAAGATGGCATTGGCATTGATAACAGTACAAAGTGGCGTTCCGAAATCCTAACAAACACAAAATAGAACGGAGCTATGGCCAATGTCTTAACAAGTTCTCGACAGTCTCATGACAAGGGCACATGCATGTACTTGCAGCATAGGCAAGTGTTCAACATATATTCTCGCCAAAAAAAAAAGTGTTCAATATATAGCTAATACTGTGCTTGAGATGTGCTGAAACATGGCCAGCCAGCCGGCAATGCAAGGTCATCGTCAAAGGCATTAGTGTAACCAAAGAGGCAGATGGGTTTACCGTAATGCAGCCTCGATATCAGTGTCCACTGGGTCCAGCTTGAGTCCATCCAAGAACTGTTCACTTGCGCCCTCGTAGTCCTGATGATAAAAGACCAGGTGAACGATCATAAACTATTTGCGGCACCAGGAGAAAAAGGCAGCCATGTCCTCTATGTAACCTTCAGTAGCATCCGAGCTTCACCCTGCCGGTGACAAGCTTTTGGCCAGTGAGGCCGCATTTTTCTGCATCTATTAGCATCTAGCAAAGCCTTTTTTCCATCACCCAGTTGAAGCCAACAAAGGCTCCTGTCTGAGAACAAGACTGCATCATCAGGATCAAGCACCATTGCCTACGTCACACAAGACAAATAGACAATTGAGCTTACTAAGTTTTTTTAACAAAAATTGAATTAGTAAACTGAATGTAAAAAACAGTTAGGAAGCTGTGAACACTCAAACAAGAAATCTGCACATAGCTGCAGATAAATTCATACTAAGCTACATAAAATACAAATTAGCAAGTCTACAAAAGCCAGCCTAACATACATTTACTAATTATATAGCACAATGTTGAAGTACACGTTCATTCTAGTCCTAACAAGAAGTCTGCACATAGCTGCAGAGTAACTTTTGAACTAAGTAACTTATATTAAACAGCTTGCTTTAACATCAGCCCACTCGTTCATTCCAGTCCTCCTTGTGTGTTTTCTTCCCGACTAACTACTGTGAGACCAAAAAAATGCAGTCTTTATTAATTGAGACAAAAAACAAAGTAGGTCCTCCCTGTGTTTTAGACAAGTGCAAGCAAGGCAACACAACTCCAAAACAACAATATAGTTGTCTGACAAAAAAATGGTCAATACACAGAAATCCTAATCACACCCTCAAATAAATTGCACCAGTCATCAAGGTGACACTATTTTTTCCTGTCTATACCTGAGTGGAAGTACAAGAATATCTCAAAGTCCATATCCATTATCACAAAATGAGTGCTTTGCACCACAAAATTGAGAAGATACATGACCAAAGCAACAAAAAGAAAGACACTGCATACTATCAGCTGAACCCGATTCTGAACAAAATCTGATTAAGATATTATAGAAATAACAAAGCCAGCTGGAGTCTACGGCTCTACGCCCTGGACCCTTTCAGTAGGAACCTTCCCATGACTCAAAGGTTTTGATAAACGACACCCAGCTCCATGTGGAGCTCCAGGTATTTTGGTATATTGTTGCCCAAAAGTATTACTTCAGACTATGCATTCAACAATTAATGCGAAACCAGGATACGGTCCTTTCGAAATCATATATGAAGTTGTGAACCTCAAATATTTTCAGACTGGGAGCTATGCAGGTTGCAGGCCACTATAATGCATGCGACATAAAATGAAATGCTGGAAGGCTAAACACAGCAAGAAATATATGGTGCTTTAACATACCTTACTGTACAATTTTGCTGCGACAACATAATCCTTGTTCTTTAAAGAGTTGCTCCCTCGTGATATAAGCCCTGATGTCACGATTTCCCGTTTAAGCATAGGCCCCTGCTGAACCATACAGAACATCAATTAAATCAATTCTATGCAGGATGCATTCGATATATAAAATATGAATGAACTGCCTGAAATTTTGCTGTACATATACGGGGGGAAAGGATTTGATTACATAAGCATATCTTTTCTCAAATTTCTATGACTGCACAAGCCTAATATTACGAGTGCTCGTGATAATCTCCTAACATCCATGCTCAGTATTGTAAGTACAAAAATTACCGGCAAAATTGTCATAAACTGGTACCATGTTTAGGTAACTATTAATATCAACATGGCACATATGCAGATGTCTTCCCCAGCCACAATACCTCAGCCACTTATGGGGAAGGCAGAATGTCATCTTTACGAACTAGGAACACGATGATGAGTTCCTACTGTATTTTACCTTAAGCACATTCTTAGAACTATTTTTGCAAGTAGTAGCGAAGAGATTAATCTCACATAAAAAGGAACATCACGGTTGGCATCAACGTCCTCCATTATGCAATTGAGAAAGTAATCTGAAACCACTTTTTCCGCGTGGAGAGTTGTATATGCTGCAGCTTCCTTGAGATTGGCACCAGCCTATCACAGACGAAAAAAACGTACAGATCTCTATTACAGATGGCCTGGGTTTCATATTTTTGCACTTTCAGGAATGAATACGATCTTAATGGCACTGCCTATGAATGCTCAAGATCAACTGGGTTGTTTTGGTTTGACTTGTTATCATCATGCTTATAGCAACCAAATTGATGGCACAAGTTTTTTCAGAAAAAAAAATGGTTAAGAAAGTGTCCGGTACAAAGGGGTCACAAATTGCAGCGTGCCAAAGCTGCAGCCAGTATGAAAAACAAATGCCAGAAAAGGAAGTAAGAAAAAACAAATTCAGTATGGAAAATAAACATAGAAAATGGGTACCCAACAAAATTCATGGACTTCACAAAGCTCAGATGAATGTACAACACCTTAACTAGGAGCTTGATACATTTCATTGACTTGGCATCTGTAGCAACAATAAGAGGTGTCACGCCATTTACCATCTTGTTGTACTGGGGAAATATTAAGATGTCAGCTCCAATGGTCAATACATAGAACAAACTGATGAAGCAAGCTTTCAGCAAAGAAAATTGATTCGGTACACCCACTGTAAAATCAGTTAGAATGTTATTTTTGTCAAGATTATATTGGTAATCAGGCCCTAATGCCATTGAGCCCACATACATGCTCCTATAGTCCAAAGATAATGCCACGATTACCACCACATAGCATTTATTTATGATTTTTACATGGAATCTGCAAGCAGCATTGCATGGGTATACTGCCTTTCTGCTCACACGAATCTAATGTGAATTACATTGCCACAATATTAATGGAGCATGCCATTCTAGTTTACAGATTCAGACTATTTTGTTTCAAGAAAGATTCAATCTTTTAATCATCACCGGCCAGTCATTGGGATCTCTAACCCCAACAAAAGCAATGCAGCCATCAAGAAGACAAGTTACTACAACGTGAATATGGAACCACAACCAGAAAACAAAGATGATGTTGCATGACGCCAGCAGCGAGAATGATTTGGGAGGCAACGGTGCCCTCACACGGTCACACCCACAGCTTATTTGGGAAGATGGATGAGCCAACAGGGAAATATTATATGAGGGAAAGACACGCAGAAGACTATGGATTTGAAAGGGAAGTGGATGAAGCACTTCAATGCTTATTACCAAGACACTATGATGAGATGTAGCATTACAACAACCACACAACTAGGGGCATCCAGAAGAAAAGAAAAATGTACTGATGATTTCAAGAGTTAACTATGCAGCACAAACACCATAGCAGCATCAAGCAACCATAAACAATCAATTAAATAGAACATGACAAGCCGAGGGAAAAAAATTGCAAAACACAAATAATTAAAGTTGAAACATGTAGGGTAACTTGAGGCAGAAATGGTATGTACTTGAACTTACATCTGCATTGTGGTCCAGTAAAATCTTCATAGCACCATAATGCCCTTTACCAGCAGCAACATGAAGTGGTGTTCCATAAGCAGATACCGGGTCAACATAAGCTCCTTTTGCAAGCAAAAGCTCTACCATTTCACAATTGCCTGGAAGAAAACACGGAACTTGTTACAAAGAGGGGCGGTGTTTTCTGGCAATCTCTTCTAAAAAGAATCCATGAGCTTATAAGGTAAGATGATAGGTATTTTTTTGTGACAATTTCTTTTGTTTCTGGTGTATCATGGACCTGTGTTTGCCTTGATCATGTGCTACAAAAAGCCCAATGCGGACTTGTTTGGATTGGAAGGAATAAAAGCCAAAAAAATCATAGTTAGGTTAACTTTTAATAGGGGTATTTAGGGATGGGGCCTAATTCCCATCAAGGGGGATATTCAATAAGATAAGACCATGATCTACAGCATGGTTACTCGATTCAAGGTTCATCAGGTTCACAGTTCACTACTTCCTACTTCCCAAAGTGCAGCATGGACCTCTCCAGTTCAGTAACAGGAGATTGGTTCACAAACACAACAATTCTGGTTTTATGGATCTAGTTAGTATGCAAGGTATTTTTATCTCGATGTAAGAATGTAATATGAGAAACCAAATAAGCCAGTCTCGCAAGGAAACCCTGAAAGGGAACACACAAAAAGAAATAAGAGAGAATGAAAAAAATAAAAGGACTAGATTAGGTAGCAGCATTGCACCGGAGCCTTCCCGTCCTGCACCTCTCTCTCTCCTTCTCCTACCTCTCCCTCTCTCTCTCTATCTCTCAAATCGTGTATCCCATTGACGATCTGTGCTACACTGCTCATTGTTGGCTTTGCTGTAATGATACCGTCGAAACTAGATCCCACGTAGATATGTTTCGGTAACTTTTTTTAGTTACTAATTGCCAGGTTAGAGCCACTCGCTTGTCAGGTTATCGATTATAGCCACTTGGTAACCAGGTTATTAAGCCAGTTACCAGATTATTGTCACACCACACCCATGTAAGACTGGAACTATAGTGACATGTATTAGGTTATTTGACTTCCCAATTAGGTGACATTTTACGATATTGCACATGCACAACAGCTAATGGACACTATATCCATGTTAAAGTGTTCAAAATATTAGTAATTATGCTACACAAAGAGCCCTGGTTTGATGCAATACATGCATGCAGATGGTAGAACTTTCGCTAATGGCTAAACACAAATATATCGATGACTTTGACTAGAAGCGTGTGCAAGATTATTATTTAGTACAGCTAAGAGTATATCAGGAAATACCACCAAACTTCTACTTGGAAACCTAATATGTCACGCATTCTCAAACAGCCTAATAAGTCTAAAACAACATGTACTTCCGAATAGAGAGACACATCACAAGAACCTAACCATCAGATTTGAAGATAAATTATTAGCACAAGAACAATATTAGTAAATTACTATATGAAACAAAGGCAAATAGCTCTGACTAAGATAACACAAAACAATTTGCAATGCAGAGATGCAGAACAGAAGTATGTGTTTATAGAGGTGGACCTAATTCAGCGGCATAATGTAACAGGGAAGACCCATCGTGATCAGCTTTGTCTTGATTAGCGCCATGATCAAGAAGATATTCGGCAGTACCCCCATTGTGGTATGTTGCAAACAAGAGAGGTGTTCTACCTATAAAGCAGACAAACAGACAAAAATGAATTATATCAACGCACTTCTCGGTGTAGCAAGAAATGCGATCTTTTTTGTATCAAAGTATGTCTTATCTCCAAAAGCATCTCACCACAGAAGTTTCCTAACACTGCTCTGTCTTCTCTGAGAGCATGGAATTTAGATATGGCTCCCCAAGACACACAAAGTAGACCCATCGAATTAGATATAATATGAAGCAGGATTTTCATAATGCTCGAGAGAGTATTGGTTAAATGGAACTGACACATGAAAATTAGATATTAGGCTACCCGAATAGAAGAATCAAATGCATCCTCAGAGTTGGAGTGCATACATATGTGCAATAATTAAACAACCAAACTATCCTAAAATAAAGAATTTGCCCTCAAAGAGTAGCCTATTTAATTATTTATATCAGCGATGCTTATGTAGGGTTTTTTTTTGCGGGTGTTATGTAGGGTATTCACATTCAGTATCATAATTAAGCCCGACTAATTTCTTCCCTTAAAAAGACAGATTCATTTCATATAAAGCTGCATGATCATGAGTTAGCACAACAGAATATGATAAATCATAATTTAATTTTGTGAGATAAATATTGGTGGTTATGATACATTGGTTCATACTGACGTAGATAATCTTAGGCTCTGTTTACGGTTGCTGGACTGTGTTGTGCTGAGCTTGGAGCCGCGGCGAAAGCTGGTTCAAAAAGCTGGATTATCATAATGCACCTCTATGCCAAACCCAGAGAAAGCAAAAAACAGTCAGATATCATGAGACTTACTCCCTCCGTCCGCAAATAAGTGTACATCTAGGTTTTGTCCTAAGTCAAAGTTTTAAAACTTTGACCAACTTTATAGAAAAAAGTAGCAGCATTTATGGCACTAAATTAGTATCGCTAGATTCGTTTTGAAATGTACTTCCATAATATATCAATTAGATGTCATACATGCTACTATTCTTTTCTATAAAGTTGGTCAAAATTTTAAAACTTTGACTAGAACAAAAGGTAGATGTTCACTTATTCGCGGATGGAGGGAGTACAGATCAAGCAACCCTTGTGAACAATAATTCCAGCATGTAAAATAGCACTTCATACAATTTGACAAAACCTAGACTGAATGTGTGCGCAGGGTCCTAAACCAATAGATTAGGGTTCTGAAGATAGATGGACCTTCCTTGTCGACCAGATCCACATCTACCAGCAGCTCCTCGACGAGGTACCTGCACACCCCCAGACTCCCTTTACTGGCCGCAATGTGCAGCGCACTGAAACCTTCAAGCTGCCCGACATCTTCCACCCTCAATTCCTCAATCGCTTCCTTGGGGCGGCCCCTGCCATTGTCCAGTATTATCATGACCAGCTCTGCAACGGATTGGGCCCCCCAAAATGTTAGCACTCGAGCTCCAAAACTGGATCAGGGCCGGAATCTGGGACGGGGGCAGCGTACCCTTGAAGATGGAGAGCTCGTCGTCGGAGGCCGCCTGGAAAACGTAGTTCAGCACCCTCTCACGGTCTGGTTCTGGGGCGGGAGGCGGCGGAGTTAGGATTTGGGCTGGGGTTAGGGTTGGGGATGGGCTGTGGGGAGAGGCGCTTACCGTCGAATTGATCATGGGAGCAAGGCGACGCCATGGCGTCGGTAGAGGAGGACATGGTAGGGTTTTGGGGGTTGGGGAGAGGAGAAGAGGGGAGAAGGGGGTGGAGTTTTGAATCGGAAAGGGGCAGCGAGGAAGATGAAACCGGAGGCCTACGCGCGAAGGGAGGGAGACGTGTGGTGGACACTGAAAATGGATGAGCACAGAGCACTCTCTTTTTTTCGTTTAAAAAATAGGGCGTGGCTACAGATAAGCCGCCTGACTTTTAAACTTGGGTCAATCGATTGTTTTGGAACGTCCGATGAAGATCCAACGGCGCCTGGTTATTCTTCTTCCTCCAGCTCTTCTTCTTCATAGCCCGCCGCACGGTGATATGTCTCCAACGTATTTATAATTTTTAATTGTTTCATGTTATTATATTATCTACTTTGGAGATTTTATATGCATTAATATGTTGTTTTATATTATTTTTAGAACTAACCTATTAACCTAGAGCCCAGTGTTAGTTCCTGTTTTTTCCTTGTTTTAAAATTTCGCAGAAAAGGAATATCAAACAAAGTCCAAACGGAATGAAACTTTCGCAATGGTTTTTCTTGGACCGGAAGACATCCAGAGGACTTGGAGTTCACGTCAGGGAAGCCACGAGGCGGCCACAAGGACGGAGGGCGCGCCCCCACCCTTGTGGGCCCCTCGTGACTCCACCGACCTATTTCTTCCGCCTATATATTCTCAAATATCTCAAAACCTACCAGGGGAGCCACGAAAACACTTTTCCACCGCCGCAACCTTCTGTACCCGTGAGATCCCATTTAGGGGCCTTTTCCAGCGTCCTGCCGGAGGGGGATTCGATCACGGAGGGCTTCTACATCAACACCATTGCCCTTCCGATGAAGTGTGAGTAGTTTACCATAGACCTACGGGTCCATAGCTAGTAGCTAGATGGCTTCTTCTCTCTCTTTGATTCTCAATACCATGTTCTCCTCGATATTCTTGAAGATCTATCCGATGTAATACTCTTTTGCGGTGTGTTTGCCGAGATCCGATGAATTGTGGATTTATGATCAGCTCATCTATGAATATTATTTGAATCTCCACTGAATTCTTATATGCATGATTTGATATCTTTGCAAGTCTCTTCGAACTATCGATTTGGTTTGGCCAACTAGATTGGTTTTTCTTGCAATGGGAGAAGTGCTTAGCTTTGGGTTCAATCTTGCGGTGTCCTTTCCCAGTGACAGTAGGGGCAGCAAGGCACGTATTGTATTGTTGCCATCGAGGATAAAAAGATGGAGTTTACATCATATTGCTTGAGTTTATTCCTCTACATCATGTCATCTTACTTAATGCGTTACTCTATTCTTCATGAACTTGATACTCTAGATGCAGGCAGGAGTCGGTCGATGTGTGGAGTAATAGTAGTAGATGCATGCAAGAGTCGGTCTACTTGATACAGACGTGATGCCTATATTCATGATCATTGCCTTAGATATCGTCATAACTTTGCGTTTTTCTATCAATTGCTCGGCAGTAATTTGTTCACCCACCGTAATATTTTCTATCTTGAGAGAAGCCTCTAGTGAAACCTATGGCCCCCAGGTCTACTTTCCATCATATAAGTTTCCGATCTACAATTTTAGTTTCCTCTTTACTTCCTTTGCAATCTTTTACTTTCCGTTCCATAAACCAAAAATACCAAAAAAAATACTTCACCGTTTATCCATCTCTATCAGATCTCACTTTGCAAATAACCGTGAAGGGATTGACAACCCCTTTATCGTGTTGGGTGCAAGTTGATGTTTGTTTGTGCAGGTATTCGGTGACTTGTGCGTTGTCTCCTACTGGATTGATACCTTGGTTCTCAAAACTAAGGGAAATACTTACTCTACTTTGCTGCATCACCCTTTCCTCTTCAAGGAAAAAATCAACGCAAGCTCAAGAAGTAGCAGGAAGAATTTCTGGCGCCGTTGCCTGGGAGATCTATGCCAAGTCAAGACATACCAAGTACCCATCATAATCTCTCATCCCTTGCATCACATCATTCGCCATTCGCCTCTCGTTTTCCTCTTCCTCACTTCTAAAATGATTTTCGAAAAGATTTGCCTTTTCTTCGCCCCTCTTCTGTTCGTCTTCTTCGCATGCCTTTTGTGTGCTCGTGTGTTAGATCATTTGTCTTGCTCTTATGGCTAGTCCTCCCATCATTGTTAACACTCCCGATAATGAAGTTCTCAATTTTAAACAAAGGGAGGGAGAAAACTTAAAAGACGCTTGGTATAGAATTTGCAATGCTCAAAATAGATCTACTCACAGGCAATCTACTGCCGTTCTTCTTCGCAATTTTTATGTGGGCGTTACTCCTTGGAATAGATATGTTTTAGATGCCATTACTGGAGGGAATTTCTTTTCATGATCCACAAGCATAGAAATTTTATTACTCTCCACATAAACAAATTTATTATCATTCATAATAGTGGGAGCAAACTCAACAAAATAACTATCATGAGATATTTGATTGGCATAATCCAAATAAAAATCATGATGACAAGTTTCATGGTTATCATTATTCTTTGTAGCATAGATGTCATCACCATAATCATCATAGATCATGAAACTTCATCCACACTAGCAAAAACTTAAATGCTTGAGACTTCTTGGAATATTAACTTGGGATGCCTTGGGCATCCCTAAGCTTGAGCTTTTGTGTCTCCTTAATTCCTCTCATATCATGGTTTCCCTGAATCTCAAAAACTTCATCCACACAAAACTCAACATGAACTCGTGAGATAAGTTAGTATAAATCCATGCAAAACCTTATCATTCTCTACTGTAGCAAGTCACTAAAATTATTATTTAACATTTCATACTAAATGCCTCTGCATATTTAATACTCCTATCCTCAAATAGAATCATTAAACAAGCAAACATATGCAAACAATGCAACCATAACAACAATCTGCCAAAACAGTACAGTCTGTAAAGAATGCAAGATTCATCATACTAATTCAACTTAAAAAATTCTGAAAATTTAACACACCGTAGAAAATTTACCAGAGCTTATTGTGCAAAAAGTTTCAACATTTTATCACATTCTAACTTTTCTGGGGAATTTTTGCAACACCGATAAACTTTCTGTTTTCAAACAGCCACATATAGACTTGTAAAATAAGCATGGCAAAGGCTATACTTGATATTTTTATTGAAATAAAAGATGCAAAATATTATTCTAAATAACAGCAAGCAAATCCTAGCAAAATAAATGATGCTCCAAGCAAAACTCATATCATGTGATGTATAAAAATATAGCCTCAAGTAAGGTTACTGATAATGTTGGAGACGAAAGAGGGGATGCCTTCCGGGGCATCCCCAAGCTTAGTTGCTTGGATCTTCCTTGGATATTAACTTGGGGTGCCTTGGGCATCCCCAAGCTTAGGGTCTTGTCACTCCTTATTCTCCTCATGTTGGCATCTCACCCAAAACTTGAAAACTTCAATCACACAAAACTTAACGGAACTTCGTGAGATAGATTAGTATGATAAAGAGCAAACCATTTCACTTTGGTACTGTCAAAGAAAAGATTCATAATTGTTTCCACACAATGCCTATTGTAGCATATCATTTCCACAATTTATATTGAGCAATATAAGCCATAGAAACTAGGAAACAAGCAAACTATACATTGAAACAGAATCTGTCAAAAACAGAACAGTCTGTAGTAATCTGGACTCCAACCATACTTCTGCTACTCCAGAAATTCTGATAAATTAGGACAACGTAGAGAATTTGTATATATATCACCTGTAGAAAATTCAGATCAAAATCACGTTCCAGTGAATTTTCAAAATTCCTAGTCTGAGTGCAAAAGTTTCTGTTTTTTGCACAGATTCAAGTCAACTGTCATCCACACTATCCCAAAGGCTTTACTTGGCACTTTATTGAAACAAAAGCCATAAAACATGATTACTATAGTATCCTGATCATGCTAACACACAAAAACAGTAGGTAAAAGTGTTGGGTTGTCTCCCAACAAGCGCTTTTCTTTAATGCCTTTTTAGCTAGGCATGATGATTTCAATGATGCTCGCATAAAAGACAAGAATTGAAACATAACAAGAGCATAATGAAGCATATGACTAGCACATTTAAGTCTAACCCACTTCCTATGCATAGAGATTTCGTGAGCAAACAATTTATGGGAACAAGAATCAACTATCATAGGAAGGTAAAACAAGCAAAACTTCAAGATTTTCAACACATAGAGAGAAAACTTGATATTATTGCAATATGTAAAAGCATATGCTCCTCTCTCATAGTAATTTTCAGTAGCATTATGAATGAATTCAACAATATAACTATCACATAAAGCATTCTTTTCATGATCCACAATCATAGAAATTTTATTACTCCCCACATAAACAAATTTATTATCATTCATAATAGTGGGAGCAAACTCAACAAAATAACTACCATGTGATATTTGATTGGCATAATCCAAATAAAAATCATGATGACAAGTTTCATGGTTATCATTATTCTTTATAGCATAGATGTCATCACTATAATCATCATAGATAGCAACTTTGTTCTCATAGTCAATTGAAACCTCTTCCAAAATAGTGGACTCATCACTAAATAAAGTCATGACCTCTCCAAATCCACTTTCATCAATATTGTGAAAAGACTCAACACCCTCAAAAATAGTGGTATAATTACCTAGAGTTGACACTCTTCCAAACCCACATTCATCATTATAATCATCATAAATATGAGGCATGCAATCATTATAACAAATTTGCACATCAAATCTTTGGGGGACTAAAAATATCATCTTCATCAAACATAGCATCCCCAAGCTTATGGCTTTGCATATCGTTAGCATCATGGATATTTAAAGAGTTCATACCAACAACATTCCAATCATGCTCAACATTCAAAGATTTTTATCAAACATTTTATAGAATTCTTCTTCTATCAATTGAGCACAATTTTTCTTTCCATCATTTTCACGAAAGACAATATAAAGATGAATAATATGATGCAACCTCAATTCCATTTTTTTGTAGTTTTCTTTTATAAACCAAACTAGTGATAAAACAAGAAACTAAAAGATTCAATTGCAAGATCTAAAGATATACCTTCATGCACTCACCTCCCCGGCAACGGTGCCAGAAAAGAGCTTCGTTGACGGGGTGTGAGTGCTGCTTACCTAACCTCCCCGGCAACGGCGCCGGAAAAGAGCTTGATGTCTACTACGCAACTTTATTCTTGTAGACACGTGTTGGGCCTCCAAGCGCAGAGTTTTGTCGGAGAGTAGCAATTTTCCCTCAAGTGGATGACCTAAGGTTTATCAATCCGTGGGAGGCGTAGGATGAAGATGGTCTCTCTCAAGCAACCCTGCAACCAAATAATAAAAAGTCTCTTGTGTCCCCAACACACCAAAAAAATGAGAATTTGTATAGGTGCACTAGTTCGGCGAAGAGATGGTAATAAAACCGTAGTAATGATAGTAGATATTGATTTTTGTGATAGGAACAATAAAAACAGCAAGGTAGAAAGTAACAAAAGGGAGCACAAACTGTATTGCAATGCTTGAAAATGAGTCCTAGGGTCCATACTTTCGCTAGTGCAATCTCTCAACAATGCTAATATAATTGGATCACATAACCATCCCTCAACGTGCAATGAAGAATCACTCCAAAGTTCTTATCTAGCGGAGAACATAAGAAATTGTTTGTAGGGTACGAAACCACCTCGAAGTTATTCTTTCCGATTGATCTATCCAAGAGTTCGTACTAAAATAACACCAAATAATTTCAGATTCATAATACTTAATCCAACACAAAGAACCTCAAAGAGTTCCCCAAGATTTCTACCAAAGAAACAAAGACAAGAACGTGCATCAACCCCTATGCATAGATTACCCCAATGTCACCTCGGGAATCCGCGAGTTGAGTGCCAAAACATATATCAAGTGAATCAATACAATACCCCATTGTCACCACGGGTATTCATAGCAAGACATACATAAAGTGTTCTCAAATCCATAAAAGTGTCCAATCCAATAAAACGAAATCTCAAAGGGAAAACTCAATTCATCACAACAAGATAGAGAGGGAAAACACCAATGATCCGACTATATTAACAAAGCCCGTGATACATCAAGATCGTGACATCTCAAGAACACGAGAGAGAGAGATTAAACACATAGCTACTGGTACAAACCCTTAGCCCCGAGGGTGGACTACTCCCTCCTCATCATGGTGGCCGCCGAGATGATGAAGATGGCCACCGGTGATGATTCCCCCCCTTCGGCAGGGTGTCGGAACGGGGTCTAGATTGGATCTCGTGGATACAGAGGCTTGCGGCAGCGGAACTTCTGATCTAGGGTTACCCCGAGGGTTTTTGGAATATTTGGTGATTTATAGGGCAAAGAGGGGGTGCAGGAGGCCACTGAGGTGGGCACAACCCACCTGGGCGCGCCTGGCCCCCGAGGCGCGCCCTGGTGGGTTGTGCCCCCCTCGGGCACCCCCAGGTGCTTCTCTGGCCCACTGGATGTCTTCTGGTCCATAAAAATCCACAAAAAGTTTCGCGGTGTTTGGACTCCGTTTGATATTGATTTCGTGCGATGTAAAAAACAACCAAAAAACAACAACTGGCACTGGGCACTGGGTCAATAGGTTAGTCCCAAAAAATGATATAAAGTTGCTATAAAATGATTGTAAAACATCCAAGAATGATAATATAACAGCATGAATACTTCATAAATTATAGATACGTTAGAAACGTATCAAAGCTCAAGAAGTAGCACACAGACCGCCGGCCGAACCGCTTGCGACCATCACCCGTGGCCGGCGGCGCTCCCGCGCAGCCTCGCCACCCCACCCTCCTTGAAACCTCCTCCCACCGCCAGGCTACGCCATCCCAGGCTATCCCTCTAGCCTTGGCGATGACCGATTTTTCCTACGGTAAACTTGCACCACCGACATGCTGCCGCCCCCATGATATGTCCCAAACGTATCTACTTTTCCAAACACTTTTGCTCTTGTTTTGGACTCTAATTTGCATGATTTTAATGGAACTAACCCCGACTGATGTTGTTTTGAGCAGAATTGTCATGGTGTTATTTATGTGCAAAAAATAAAAGTTCTCGGATTGAGCCGAAAATTTATGGAGAATTGATACGTCTCCAATGTATCTATAATTTTTGATTGTTCCATGCTGTTATATTATCATTCTTGGATGTTTTACAATTATTTTATAGTCATTTTATATCATTTTTTGGTACTAACCTATTGACATAGTACCAGTGCCAGTTGTTGTTTTCTGCATGTTTTTTACATCGCAGGAAAACCAAACGGAGTCCAAACGCAGCGAAACTTTTTGGAGTTTTTTTGGACCAGAAGACATCCAGTGGGCCGAAGAAGCACCTGGGGGTGCTCCAAGGGGAGCACAACCCACCAGGGTGCCCTGGTGGGTTGTGCCCACCTCGGGTGCCCCCTGAACCGACTCTTTGCTCTATAAATACCCCAATATTCCCGAAACCATAGGGGAATCGACGAAAATCAATTCCAGCCGCCGCAGAGTCCAGAACCACTAGATCCAATCTAGACACCATCACGGAGGGATTCACCATTTCCATTGGCGCCTCTCCGATGATGCGTGAGTAGTTCTTTGTAGACCTTCGGGTCCGTAGTTAGTAGCTAGATGGCTTCCTCTCTCTCTCTCTTGATTATCAATACAATGGTCTCTTGGAGATCCATATGATGTAACTCTTTTTGCGGTGTGTTTGTTGGGATCGGATGAACTTTGAGTTTATGATCAGATCTATCTTTTTATCCATGAAAGTTATTTGAGTCTTCTTTGATCTCTTATATGCATGATTGCTTATAGCCTCGTATTTCTTCTCCGATATTTGGGTTTTGTTTGGCCAACTTGATCTATTTATCAAGCAATGGGAAGAGGTGCTTTGTAGTGGGTTCGATCTTACGGTGCTTGATCCCAGTAACATAAAGGCAACCAACACGTATGTATCGTTGCTACTAAGGATAAAATGATGAGGTCTATTTCTACATAAATAGATATTGTCTACATCATGTCATCGTTCTTATTGCATTACTCCGTTTCTCCATGAACTTAATACACTAGATGCATGTTGGATAGCGGTCGATGTGTGGAGTGATGACCCACAAGTATAGGGGATCAATTGTAGCTCTTTTCGATAAGTAAGAGTGTCGAACCCAACGAGGAGCAGAAGGAAATGACAAGTAGTTTTCGGTAAGGTAATGTCTGCAAGTGCTGAAATTGTAAGTAGCGGAGTAGTTTGATAGCAAGATAATTTGTAACGAGCAAGTAACGATAGTAGTAACAAAAGTGCAGAAAGGTAGCCCAATCCTTTTGAGGCAAAGGACATGCCAAAGCGGTCTCTTATGATAAGCAAAGCGTTCTTGAGGGTACATGGGAATTTCATCTAGTCACTTTCACCATGTTGGTTCGATTTGTGTTCCCTACTTTGATAATTTGATATGTGGGTGGACCGGTGCTTAGGTGTTGTTCTTACTTGAACAAACCTCCTACTTATGATTAACCCTCCCGCAAGCATCCGCAACTACGAGAAAAGTATTAAGAATAAATTCTAACCATAGCATTAAACTTTTGGATCCAATCGGTCCCTTATGGAATAGCGCATAAATTGGGGTTTAAGCTTCTGTCACTCTCGCAGCCCATCATCTATTGCTACTCCACAATGCATTCCCTTAGGCCCAAATATGGTGAAGTGTCATGTAGTCGACATTCACATGACACCACTAAGGAAAACACAACATACATACTATCAAAATATCGAACATATATCAAGTTCACATGATTACTTGCAACATGATTTCTCCCGTGACCTCAAGAACAAAAGTAACTACTCACAAATAATAATCATGCTCAAGATCATAGGGGTATTAAATAACATATTGGATCTGAACATATAATCTTCCACCAAATAAACCATATAGTAATCAAATACAAGATGTAATCAACACTACTAGTCACCCACAAGCACCAATCTATAGTTCGGGTAACAAGATTGAACACAAGAGATGAACTAGGGTTTGAGATGAGATGGTGCTGTTGAAGATGTTGATGGAGATTGCCCTCCCCAAGATGGGAGAGTTGTTGGTGATGATGTTGACGATGATTTCCCCCTCCGGGAGGGAAGTTCCCCTGGCGGAATCGCTCCGCCGGAGGGCAAAAGTGCTCCTGCCCAAGTTCCGCCTCGAGATGGCGGCTCTGTCCCGAAAGTCTTCTCCTTATTTTTTCTAGGTCAAAATGACATATATACCAGAAGATGGGCACTAGAGGTGGGCCTGGGTGAGCACAACCCACCAGGGCGCGCTTGGGCTCCCTGGCGCGCCCAGGTGGATTGTGCCCACCTGGTGGGCCCCCTCTGGTAGTTATTTGCTCCAACATTCTTCAAATATTTCATAAAAAATCCTCGTGAAGTTTTAGCTTGTTTGGAGTTGTGCAGAATAGGTGGCTTGACTAGCTTTTCTAGGTCCAGATCTACAGCTGCCGAAATTCTCCCTCTTTGTGTATACCTTGCATATTATGAGAGAAAAGGCATTAGAATTACTCCAAAAAGCATTATTATGGATAAAAACATCATAAATAACAGTAAGAAAACATGATGCAAAATGGACGTATCAACTCCCCCAAGCTTAGACCTCGCTTGTCCTCAAGCGAAAACCGAAATCGAAAAACATGTCCACATGCTTTGAGAGAGAGGTGTCAATAAAAACAAAATACGGGCATAGAAGCATCATGTTCATTATTATAATAACAACAAAATTAAACATAAGGCTTTTATCATAGAACTTTTATCATAGACTTCTCATGAATAAGTAACAATTCATCACACAATCGAAGTATAAAGCAAAAACTCTATTAAAAACCAACAAACTATGTTCTCAGTCAACTTTGCAACTACAATTCATCATCTTTTCAGGAAGGGTCACGTATCGGAGCCTTTAGGCAAGTCCACATACTCAACCATCATATAGTCTTATATGATTGCTAACACTCACCGCGTACCCATGAGAAAAACGTTTCAACCGGACACATAGAAAGATAGGGGCTTATAGTTTCGCCTCCCAACATATTCACCTCAAGGGTGATGTCAACAATAATAACTCATGCTATCTATATTCAACTGGATATATGTGCCTAGATCTTTCCTCACCACATGATGCTTGCCAAAGGAGAAAAATAAAAAGGAATAGAAGGAAAACTTTGACTCTTTGCATAAAAGTAAATACATAAAAGTAAAAGATAGGCCCTTCACAGAGAGAAGCAGAGGTTGCCATGCGCTTATTTGTTTGTATGCTCAACCCCTTAGTGCAAAAGAACGTCATGTTGCATTGCCCCTTGTAATAGCGACCTTTATTATGCAGTCTGTCGCTTTTATTCTTCACCATCACAAGTTCATCCAACGCTCAATTTTTTCTTACACTAAATGATCTCACACATTTAGAAGCAATTTTTATTGCCTTTTTGCACCGATGACAACTTACTTGAGGGATCTTGCTCAATCCCTAGGTAGGTATGGTGGACACTTGAAAATAAGATTTGGGTTTAAGGGATTTTGGATGCACAAGTAGTATCTCTACTTAGTGCGGAGTTTTTGGCTAGCAAAGATAGGGGCAAGCACCACATGTTAAACGATCCAAGACAATATGACTTCTATGTGAATATAAACAAACATAAACCATTAAGTTGTCTTCCTTGTCCAACGTCAACAATTTTGGCATATAATATTTTGATGAGGGCTCACAATCACAAAAGATTTCTAGGATAGTATATTTATATGTGAATCTTCTCTTCCCTTATTAATTCTTTCACGAGTTGCATCATTGACTAATGCTATGTTCGTCAATATCTAATAAAATTTTCTACTTATACTTTTCCTTATGTGGTGCCATCACCTACCATAAGATTAGTATATGATCTTCTTGATTTATTTCCTTTCTTTTATTTATTTCCTTTCTTTTATTTGCAACATGAAAGTAAAGAAAGCAAAAACTCAAACTAACTTTATTATATAACCTGCACACGATTACAATGATAGATCACTAAGCAAACTCTCAAAGAAGAAAGGATTGAACTAAACTTTTATTCATCTAAAGCAAAAGATCATACTAAAATAAGTAAAGGCAAAAAGATAGTGGGATGATACGATACCGGGGCCCCAAGCTTGGTGGAAGCCAAGGGGAGTGCCCATACCCGATACTCAATTCTCTTTTGGTGATGAAGAAGAAGGTGGTGGTGATGACAATTGTGCCTTCAACTGAGGGAGTCCTAGACTAAGGGGTCCTCGGGCGTCCGGCCTGTTATTCGTTGGGTCGGACTGATGGGCTGTGAAGACACGAAGGCCGAAGACTATACCCGTGTCTGGATTGGACTCTACTTGGCATGGAAGGCAAGCTAGGCGACCGACTATGAAGATTCCCTCTTATGTAACCGACCCCATGTAACCCTAGATCTCTCCGGTGCCTATATAAACGGAGAGCATAGTCCGGATAGAGATATTCATTACCATATACTCATAGGCCAGACTTCTAGGGTTTAGCCATTATGATCTCGTGGTAGATCAACTCTTGTAACACTCATATTCATCAAGATCAATCAAGCAGGAAGTAGGGTATTACCTCCATAGAGAGGGCCCGAACCTGGGTAAACATTGTGTCCCCCGTCTCCTGTTACCATCGATCCTAGACGCACAGTTCGGGACCCCCTACCCGAGATCCGCCGGTTTTGACACCGACATTGGTGCTTTCATTGAGAGTTACACTGTGCCGTCAACGAAAGGTTCGATGGCCCCTTCAATCGTCGATAATGACGTCGTTCAGGGAGAAACCTTTCTCCCCGGACAAATCTTTGTGTTCGGCGGCTTCGTATTGCGGGCCAACTCACTTGGCCATCTGGAGCAGGTCGATAGCTACGCCCCTGGCCATCAGGTCAGATTTGGAAGCTAGAACTACGTCGCGGATATCCGTGGAGTCTTGATCTTTGATGGATTTGAGACTGCGGCGATCGCTCCCCTTCTCTCCGATGAACATGACTTAAATCTGTCATAGGAGCACACCCAGGAGATGGATCCTGTTGCTGCAACGGCCTCAGCACCGAAGCAGATCATCCCCTCCGAGGCCATAAAGTCCGCGGTGTTGGAGCCACACACGGACTCGACATCCTGCAATGCTTGCGTCGATGGAACTCCGGACTCATCTCCGGCTACACGTTCCGGATCAAGTGCGCCTGCGGACACCGAGCTGGATCGGTTATCGATTTTCGAATTTAGCGTCGCAGACATCTTCCAGCATTCGCCTTTGGGTGACATACTAAATTCTTTGAAGAACTTGTCCTTGGAGGAAGACTCACATCCGAACTATGTTCGGTTCAAGCTACAGGCGGACGACGAGGAATTTTGCTTCCCACCCGCCACCCACTTCATAGCCACCGTCGACGACTTAACCGACGTGCTTAACTATGGCTCCGAAGACATCACCGGTATGGACGACGATGCCGACAATGAGCAAGGCCAAGACCCGCCATTCACTAGACGTTGGATGGCCACCTCTTCGTACGACGTGTACATGGTTGATACACCCAAAGGATCTGGCGACGACAAAGAAGAGCCGGATAAGAACAAACCCTCTGAGACGCAGTCCAAGCGCCGGCGCCCCAAACGCCGTTCTAAGCCTCGTCGCTCAAAGGATGGCAACACTGGCACCGGAGAAAATAGTACTCCGGGCGACGCCGAAAACAATGAAGACCCTGTCGGCGCTGCATCCGAACAGGAGGAACATGACAACACGCAAGACAACCCTGATGAAGAGGCCATAGAAGATAACTCGGAGGACGATAGTTACCATCCACCCTCCAAAGAGGAGAGAAGCCTCGGCAACAAAGACTTCATCGTGTCGGAGGACCCTCTAGAGCAGGAGCGCTTTAAGCTTCAGCTCATAGCCACTCCAAGGAGCCTGAAAAAGAAACAGCAGCAGCTTCAAGCTGAACAAGACCTGCTCATCGACAGATGGACCGACGCCCTAACAGCCGAAGAATACGGCCTTAAGCGCCCAGCCAAGAGCTACCCGAAACACAGACTGCCACCTCAATTCGATGAGGAGGCACCGGAACACATATCCCCCTCGCGTAATGCGAAACGACCACCGCGTGGTCGAGACAGGGCGGCCGACCGGCCACCCCGCGGTCGGGATAAAGCGGCAACGCAGGCCGAACAGCAGCCTGCCCCACCACCCCGCAAAAATAAAGACGAAAGAGTTCGGGGTCACACGTACGACCTTCGGCAGACCCTGGACAGTAGAGCAGGACATACAAGATCGATCTACGGATCGCGAGGACGTGCCTCGAGGCACGACGACGGCTACCTATTCGGATGTGACAAACCTAATCACGCCCGGGCCGAATGCCGCAGACGGACTCCATCAGAACTCCGCCGCGATGCGGCCCATTATAGAGGCGCCGCACACCCTCTCTACTTCACAGACAAGGTGCTGGATCACGAATTCCCTGAGGGGTTCAAGCCTGTCAACATTGAAACATACGACGGCACAACCGATCCCGCAGTATGGATCGAGGATTTTATTCTCCATATCCATATGGCTCAAGGAGATGACCTCCACGCTATCAAATACCTCCCATTAAAGCTTAAAGGACCAGCTCGACACTGGTTAAATAGCCTGCCTGAGAATTCCATCGGCAGCTGGGAGGACTTGGAAGAGGCTTTCCTTGATAACTTCCAAGGAACTTATGTCCGGCCACCAGATGCCGATGACTTAAGCCATATAGTTCAACAACCTGGAGAATCAGCCAGAAAATTCTGGACTAGGTTCCTAACCAAAAAGAACCAGATCGTTGACTGTTCGGATGCCGAGGCCTTAGCAGCCTTCAAACACAACATCCGTGACGAATGGCTAGCACGCCACCTCAGCCAAGAAACGCCGAAGTCTATGGCAGCCCTCACGGCACTCATGACCCGCTTTTGCGCGGGAGAGGACAGTTGGCTGGCTCGTAGCAACAACACAGCCAGCAAGACAGGCCCCTCCGAGGCCAAGAATAGCACTAGCAAGCTCCGACGCAATAGACACAAACGCCAAAACAATGGCGACCACACCGATGACACCACAGTCAACGCCGGATTCACTGGCTCCAAGTCCGGCCAACGGAAGAAGCCCTACAAAAGAAACAATGAAGGACCTTCCAGCCTGGACCGCATACTCGACCGTTCGTGCCAGATACACGGCACCCCGGATAACCAAGCCAATCATACCAACAGGGATTGTTGGGTTTTCAAGCAGGCTGGCAAGTTAAATGCCGAAAACAAGGAAAAGGGATCACAAAGTGAGGACGAGGATGAAGAGCCCCGGTAGCCAAACATTGGGGGGCATAAGAAATTCCCCCCTCAAGTCAAAACGGTGAACATGATATACGCTACACACATCCCCAAAAGGGAGCGTAAGCGAGCTCTTAGGGACGTCTACGCGGTAGAGCCAGTCGCCCCAAAGTTCAATCCGTGGTCGTCGTTCCCGATCACCTTCGATCGACGAGACCACCCAACTAGCATCCGCCACGACGGTTCAGCCGCACTAGTCCTTGACCCAATTATTGACGGGTTCCACCTAACACGAGTCCTGATGGACGGTGGTAGCAGCCTCAACCTGCTCTATCAAGACAAAGTGCGGAAGATGGGCATTGACCCCTCATGAATCAAACCAACAAAGACCACCTTTAAAGGAGTCATACCAGGCGTAGAGGCCCGCTGTACGGGCTCAATCATGCTGGAAGTGGTCTTCGGTTCTCCGGACAACTTCCGAAGCGAGGAGTTAATCTTCGACATCGCCCCTTCCACAGCGGCTACTACGCACTGCTCGGACGGACAGCATTTGCTAGATTCAACGCAGTGCCACACTATGCTTATCTCAAGCTCAAGATGCCCGGTCCACGCGGCGTCATAATAGTCAATGGCAATACGGAACGCTTCCTCCGAACAGAGGAGCACACCGCCGCCCTAGCAGCAGAAGTACAGAGCGACCCTCTCAAGCAGCACCATAGCACGGCCGCCGAGCCCCTGGACAACGTCAAGATGTTCCGGACTACACTGCAGCAGGACAGCGCGGCTCATCAAGAGCTCAGTTAGCAATTCGGCCTCCGTCCCATTCCCGATGAAGTAGTGGCGTTCGCACCACGCGTACATAATTACGCACTCAAAATTCCATGGACGTCGACGGAGGCAGAAGCTAACCCGGGATCTACAGTTCGGGTAGACCAATCCCGGACATGCATACTTTCACCTTTTTCTTTTTGTTTCAGGCTCCTCTTTTCACGGGCCTGCCGACCGGTCCCTTTGAAGGATCGGCACATCAAGGATGCAAGTAGCATAGGTGCGTAGAGTAACCTTTATATGTCTTCTGGACGGTAGTTATATTTATTTCTCAGAATCCGCACGCTGCGCCCTCTTGATTCCGGCATGTTAAATAGCCTAGATGCTTATCGCACTATTTGTACAAGATACGCCTTGACGTATCCACTCAGTTATAATGAAAATGATTTGCGGCCCAGTTTCTGTGGTTTTCGCTTCTTACTTCATTCCGATCTGCTTATCAGCTGCATCGGTACTCTTTTGTACGTCCCATATCCGCCAGGAGCTGCTTATCACCCCACAATACGGCAGCAAAGCCCTAACACTTCTTATATATAAGTTCGGCACCCCGAATTTAGCATTATATGCATTGGCTCCGAATCATGTCTTTGGTCAATAGTTGGGTTGCCCGGCTCCTGTGCTTGCTACCCTACGTTCCGCTCTATCGGCTAGGGTAGTAAAGGGAGAACTACTGCGATTGTGCCCTGGCCTTGACCGGATGAGCACCTCAGTAGAGAAAGCCGAAAACTGTCTGTCAAGATACGGCGAGAGCCGGTCAGCTGTTCGAGGGTCACAAAATCGTTGGAGATTTTTTTCCGCATCATGCGAGGGATCGGTACTTCCTGATCAGATGCTGACAGCATCTTGGCTTGGACCAGGGGCTGTGCACTTGCTTAATTATAAAACTCCTATGGCTAAGTGAGGGCGTTTAAGCCATATAGTCTGATTGCCTTGTTCGTTGCGCTAAACAACTCCTCCAAAGGACCATATAATTGGATCAAGATTGTTTAGATCCCATCCCGAACACCTTCGTACTACCTACGCGAGGGCAGAAGCCGATGACTGGCCAACCCTCAGATTACAAATAATATGGCCGCACAGGAGGAAACAATTAAAGCATAACAAAATTACATTACAAACTTTGTTTCCATAATACAATGCAAGGGCAACATGAATACATTCATTCAAATACAATGTCTTGCGAACATTGCACCGCCACAAGTCGAGACCCCTCTATGACATCCGCGAAATATCGCTCGGGTGTGCGGTGCTCCTTGTCCTCTGGCGGCCCGCTGGCAACTTCAACAGCGTTCATCTTCGACCACCACATCTTGCAGCGAGCGAAGGCCATACGGGCACCTTCAATATAGGCAGAACGCTTCATGACGTCCAGCCGCGGACAGGCTTCCACTAGCCGCCTCATGAGTCCGAAATAGCTGCCGGGCATAGCTTCGGCTGGCCATAGCCGGATTGTCAAATCCTTCATGGCTAGTTCGGCCACCCTGTGCAGCTCCACCAGCTGTTTCAGCTGATCGGTGAAGGACACAGAATGCTCTGGAGTCGCATACTGCGACCAGAATAGCTTCTCCGTAGAACCTCCTCCTTTGGCTCGGTAGAACTTGGCCACGTCTGCTATGCTGCGTGGTAGATCCACAAAAGCCCCTGGGAAACTCTGAACCCGGGTTAGTAAAAGGTATTGCCTCCCCGCATACTTGCTTTGCATCTTAAATGCCTTACCCGCCATGATCTTTTTTGCCTCCTGGATCTCCTGGAGGGCAGCCTGGGCCTCATTCTGTGCGATCTCCGTGCTCTGACGAGCCTTGGTGAGTTCGGCCTCTTGAGCCGACGCATCATTCTCCAAGGTCTCACATTTTTTCACTGCATCTTGGAGCTCCTGCTGGACTTCTTTGACCTGGGCCTTGAGCTTCTTACGAGCGGCCTGCTGCTGGACAGCTTTCTCCTCGGCCTCGCCCAAGGCCTTCCTCAGGGCCTCGACCTCGGTCGCGGCTCCTGCACATATTATGACATTACAATCAATACACAGCGCCCATGCTTTCCGAATACACAGCAAGTCGTTACTCACCTTGCTGCTCCTGAAGCCGAACCTTAGCCTCGCCGAGCTCGCCCTCAGTCCGCTCCAACCTCTGCCTCAGTTCAGAGACTTTGGCAGCATGCGAGGTCGCGGCCAACAGCGACGCCTGCTCATGCACACATACCACGTTAGTCTCCTACACTAAAAGATTGATCCTCTGTCCGGTTCTTCTTACCGGACACCGGACAGTGTCTCAGGGGCTACTGACTACATGGTTTTTTTCTCTATCACTTACCTCGAAACCTGTCAACAGGTTGCTGCAGGCTTCGTTTAGTCCACTCTTGGCGGACTGAACCTTCTCGATCACCGCGCCCATAAGAACACGGTGCTTGTCAATAACGGAGGCGCCTCGTACCGCCTCCATCTGAAGGAAATATGCCCTAGAGGCAATAATAAAGTTATTATTTATTTCCTTATTTCATGATAAATGTTTATTATTCATGCTAGAATTGTATTAACTGGAAACTTGATACATGTGTGAATACATAGACAAAACAATGTGTCCCTAGTATGCCTCTACTTGACTAGCTTATTCATCAAAGATGGTTATGTTTCCTAGCCATAGACATGTGTTGTCATTTGATGAACGGGATCACATCATTAGGAGAATGATGTGATGGACAAGACCCATGCATTAGCTTAGCATTGTGATCCTTACAGTTTTATTGCTACTGCTTTCTTCATGACTTATACATGTTCCTCAGACTATGAGATTGTGCAACTCCCGAATATCCGGAGGAACACTTTGTGTGCAATCAAACGTCACAACGTAAATGGGTGATTATAAAGATGCTCTACAGGTGTTTCCGAAGGTGTTTGTTGGGTTGGCATGAATCAAGATTAGGATTTGTCACTCCGTGTATCGGAGAGGTATCTTTGGGCCCTCTCGGTAATGCACATCACTATAAGCCTTGCAAGCAATGTGACTAATGAGTTAGTTGCGGGATGATGCATTACGGAATGAGTAAAGAGACTTGCCGGTAACGAGATTGAACTAGGTATTGAGATACCGACGATCGAATCTCGGGCAAGTAACATACCGATGACAAAGGGAACAACATATGTTGTTATGCGGTTTGACTGATAAAGATCTTCGTAGAATATGTAGGAGCCAATATGAGCATCCAGGTTCCGATATTGGTTATTGACCGGAGATGTGTCTTGGTCATGTCTACATAGTTCTCGAACCCGTAGGGTCCGCACGCTTAATGTTCGGTGACGATTTGTATTATGAGTTATGTGATTTGATGTACCAAAGGTAGTTCGGAGTCTCAGATGAGATCGGGGACATGACGAGGAGTCTCGAAATGGTCGAGACGTAAAGATCGATATATTGGATGACTATATTCGGACATCGGAAAGGTTCCGAGTGATTCGTGTATTTTTCGGAGTACCGGAGAGTTACGAGAATTCGTATTGGGCCTTAATGGGCCATACGGGAAAGGAGAGAAAGGCCTCAAAAGGTGGCCGCACCCCTCCCCATGGTCTGGTCCGAATTGGACTAGGGAGGGGGGCGCCCCCTTCCTTCCTTCTCCTTTTCCCTTCCTTTTTCCTATTCCATGTGGGAGGAGGAATCCTACTAGGACTAGGGAGTCCTAGTAGGACTCCACACTTCTGGCGTGCCCTAGGCGCTGGCCGGCCTCCCCTCCTCCATCCTTTATATACGGGGGCAGGGGGGCACCTCTAGACACACAAGTTGATCTGTTGATCTCTCCCAGCCGTGTGCGGTGCCCCCCTCCACCATAATCCACCTCGATCATATCGTAGCGGTGCTTAGGCGAAGCCCTGCGTCGGTAGCGTCATCATCACTGTCATCACGCCGTCGTGCTGACGAAACTCTCCGGTGAAGCTTTGCTGGATCGGAGCTCGCGGGACGTCATCGAGTTAAACGTGTGCTGAACTCGGAGGTGTCGTACATTCGGTACTTGATCGGGACGGATCGTGAAGGTGTACGACTACATCAACCGCGTTGATAAACGCTTCCGCTTACGGTCTACGAGGGTACGTAGACAACACTCTCCCCTCTCGTTGCTATGCACCACCATGATCTTGCGTGTGCGTAGGAATTTTTTGAAATTACTACGTTCCCCAACAGTGGTATCAAAGCCAGGTTTTATGCGTTGATGTTATATGCATGAGTAGAACACAAGTGAGTTGTGGGCGATACAAGTCATACTGCTTACCAGCATGTCATACTTTGGTTTGGCGGTATTCTTGGATGAAGCGGCCCGGACCGACATTACGCGTACGCTTACGCGAGACTGGTTATACCGACGTGCTTTGCGCACAGGTGGCTGGCGGGTGTTAGTTTCTCCAACTTTAGTTGAACCGAGTGTGGCTACGCCCGGTCCTTGAGAAGGTTAAAACAACACTAACTTGACAAACTATCGTTGTGGTTTTGATGCGTAGGTAAGAACGGTTCTTGCTCAGCCCGTAGCAGCCACGTAAAACTTGCAACAACAAAGCAGAGGACGTCTAACTTGTTTTTGCAGGGCATGTTGTGATGTGATATGGTCAAGGCATGATGCTATATTTTATTGTATGAGATGATCATGTTTTGTAACCGAGTTATCGGCAACTGGCAGGAGCCATATGGTTGTCGCTTTATTGTATGCAATGCAATCGCCCTGTAATTGCTTTACTTTATCACTAAGCGGTAGCAATAGTCGTAGAAGCAATAGTTGGCAAGACGATAATGATGCTACGATGGAGATCAAGGTGTCGCGCCGGTGACGATGGTGATCATGACGGTGCTTCGGAGATGGAGATCACAAACACAAGATGATGATGGCCATATCATATCACTTATATTGATTGCATGTGATGTTTATCTTTTATGCATCTTATCTTGCTTTGATTGACGGTAGCATTATAAGATGATCTCTCACTAAATTTCAAGATAAAAGTGTTCTCCCTAAGTATGCATCGTTGCCAAAGTTCGTCGTGCCCAGACACCACGTGATGATCGGGTGTGATAAGCTCTACGTCCATCTACAATGGGTGCAAGCCTGTTTTTGCACACGCAGAATACTCAGGTTAAACTTGACGAGCCTAGCATATGCAGATATGGCCTCAGAACACTGGAGACCGAAAGGTCGAGCGTGAATCATATAGAAGATATGATCAACATAGTGATGTTCACCATTGAAAACTACTCCATCTCACGTGATGATCGGGCATGGTTTAGTTGATATGGATCACGTGATCACTTAGATGATTAGAGGGATGTCTATCTAAGTGGGAGTTCTTAAGTAATATGATTAATTGAACTTTAATTTATCATGAACTTAGTCCTGGTAGTATTAGCATATCTATGTTATAGATCAAAAGCTCGCGTTTAGCTCCCCTGTTTTATTTTTGATATGTTCCTAGAGAAAACTAAGTTGAAAATTGTTAGTAGCAATGATGCGGATTGGATCCGTGATCTAAGGATTATCCTCATTGCTGCACAGAAGAATTATGTCCTTGATGCACCGCCAGGTGACAGACCTATTGCAGGAGCAGATGCAGACATTATGAACGTTTGGCTAGCTCAATATGATGACTACTTGATAGTTTAGTGCACCATTCTCAACGGCTTAGAATCGGGGCTTCAAAGACGTTTTGAACGCCATGGAGCATATGAGATGTTCCAAGAGTTGAAGTTAGTATTTCAGACTCATGCCCATGTCGAAAGGTATGAGACCTTTGACAAGCACTTTGCCTACAAGATGGAGGAGAATTGCTCAGCTAGTGAGCATGTGCTCAGATTATCTGGGTACTACAATCACTTGAATCAAGTGGGAGTTAATCTTCCAGATAAAATAGTGATTGACAGAATTCTCTAGTCACCATCACCAAGTTAGTAGAACTTCGTGATGAACTATAGTATGCAAGGGATGACGAAAACGATTCCTAAGCTCTTCGTGATGCTGAAATCGTCGAAGGTAGAAATGAAGAAAAGCATCAAGTGTTGCAGGTTGGCAAGACCACTAGTTTCAAGAAAAGGGCAAAGGGAAGAAGGGGAACTTCAAGAAGAACGGCAAGCAAGTTGCTGCTCAAGTGAAGAAGCCCAAGTCTGGACCTAAGACTGAGACTAAGTGCTTCTACTGCAAAAGGACTGGTCACTGGAAGTGGAACTTCCCTAGATACTTGGCGGATAAGAAGGATGGCAAAGTGAACAAAGGTATATTTGATATACATGTTATTGATGTGTACTTTACAAGTGTTTATAGCAACCCCTCAGTATTTGATACTAGTTCGGTTGCTAAGATTAGTAACTCGAAACGGGAGTTGCGGAATGAACAGAGACTAGTTAAGAGTGAAGTGACGATGTGTGTTGGAAGTGGTTCCAAGATTGATATGATCATCATCGCACACTCCCTATACTTTCGGGATTAGTGTTAAACCTAAATAAATGTTATTTGGTGTTTGCGTTGAGCATGAATATGATTTGATCATGTTTATTGAAATACGGTTATTCATTTAAGTTAGAGAATAATTGTTGTTCTGTTTACATGAATAAAACCTTATATGGTCATACACCCAATGAAAATGGTTTGTTGGATCTCGATCGTAGTGATACACATATTCATAATATTGAAGCCAAAAGATGCAAAGTTAATAATGATAGTGCAACTTATTTGTGGCACTGCTGTTTAGGTCATATTGGTGTAAAGCGCATGAAGAAACTCCATGCTGATGGGCTTTTGGAATCACTTGATTATGAATCAGTTGATGCTTGCGAACCATGCCTCATGGGCAAGATGACTAAAGACTCCGTTCTCCGGAACAATGGAGCGAGCCACTGACTTATTGGAAATAATACATACCGATGTATGCGGTCCAATGAGTGTTGAGACTCACGGCGGGTATTGTTATTTTCTGAACTTCACAGATGATTTGAGCAGATATGGGTATATCTACTTGATGAAACATAAGTCTGAAACATTTGAAAAGTTCATATAATTTCAGAGTGAAGTAGAGAATCATTGTAACAAGAAAATAAGTTTCTACGATCTGATTGTAGCGGCAAATATTTGAGTTACGAGTTTGGCCTTCAATTAAAACAATGTGGAATAGTTTCACAAACTCATGCCACCTGGAACACCACAGCGTAATGGTGTGTCCGAATGTCATAACCGTACTTTATTGGATATAGTGCAATCTATGATATCTCTTACCGATTTACCACTATCGTTTTGGGGTTATGCATTAGAGATAGCTGCATTCACGTTAAATAGGGCACCATCTAAAACCGTTGAGACGACACCTTATGAACTGTGGTTTGGCAAGAAACCCAAGTTGTCGTTTCTTAAAGTTTGGGGTTGCGATGCTTATGCGAAAAAGTTTCATCCTGATAAGCTCAAACCCAAATCGGAGAAATGTGTCTTCATAGGATACCCAAAGGAGACTGTTGGGTACACCTTCTATCATAGATCTGAAGGCAAGACATTCGTTGCTAAGAATGGATCCTTTCTAGAGAAGGAGTTTCTCTCGAAAGAAGTGAGTGGGAGGAAAGTACAACTTGATGAGGTAATTGTACCTTCTCCCGAATTGGAAAGTAGTTCATCACAGAAATCTGTTCCAGTGATGCCTACACCAATTAGTGAGGAAGTTAATGATGATGATCATGAAACTTCAGATCAAGTTACTACCGAACCTCGTAGGTCAACCAGAGTACGTTCCGCACCAGAGTGGTCCGGTAATCCTGTTCTGGAGGTCATGTTACTTGACCATGACGAACCTACGAACTATGAGGAAGCGATGATGAGCCCAGATTCCGCAAAATGGTTTGAGGCCATGAAATCTGAGATGGGATCCATGTTTGAGAACAAAGTATGGACTTTGGTTGACTTGCTCGATGATCGGCAAGCCATAGTAAATAAATGGATCTTCAAGAGGAAGACGGACGCTGATAGTAGTGTTACTATCTACAAAGCTAGACTTGTCGAAAAAGGTTTTTTGACAAAGTTCAAGGTGTTGACTATGATGAGATTTTCTCACTCGTATTGATGCTTAAAGTCTGTCCGAATCATGTTAGCAATTGCCGCATTTTATGAAATCTAGCAAATGGATAACAAAACTGCAATCCTTAATGGATTTATTAAAGAAGAGTTGTATATGATGCAACCAGAAGGTTTTGTCAATCCTAAAGGTGCTAACAAAATGTGCAAGCTCCAGCGATCCATCTGTGGACTGGTGCAAGCATCTCGGAGTTGGAATATACGCTTTGATGAGTTGATTAAAGCATATAGTTTTATACAGACTTGCGGTGAAGCCTGTATTTACAAGAAAGTGAGTGGGAGCAGTACAGCCTTTCTGATAAGTATATGTAAATGACATATTGTTGATCAGAAATTATGTAGAATTTTCTGGAAAGCATAAAGGAGTATTTGAAAGGAGTTCTTCAAGGAAAGACCTCGGTGAAGCTGCTTACATATTGAGCATCAAGATCTATAGAGATAGATCAAGACGTTTGATAAGTTTTTTCAATGAGTACATACCTTGACAATATTTTGAAGTAGTTCAAAATGGAACAGTCAAAGAAAGAGTTCTTGTCTGTGTTACAAGGTGTGAAATTGAGTAAGACTCAAAAGCCCGACCACGGCAGAAGATAGAAAGAGAATGAAAGTCATTCCCTATGCCTCAGCCATAGGTTCCATAAAGTATGCCATGCTGTGTATCAGATCTATTATATACCCTACACTGAGTTTGGCAAGGGAGTACAATAGTGATCTAGGAGTAGATCACTGAACAGCGGTCAAATTATCCTTAGTGGAATAAGGATATGTTTCTCGATTATGGAGGTGACAAAAGGTTTGTCGTAAAGGGTTACGTCGATGCAAGCCTTGACACCGATCTGGATGACTCTAAGTCTCGATCTAGATACATATTGAAAGTGGGAGCTATTAGCTAGAGTAGCTCCGTGCAGAGCATTGTAGACATAGAAATTTGCAAAATACTTACGGATCTGAATGTGACAGACCCGTTGACTAAAATTATCTCACAAGCAAAACATGATCACACCTTAGTACTCTTTGGGTATTAATCACATAGCGATGTGAACTAGATTACTGACTCTAGTAAACCCTTTGGGTGTTGGTCACATGTCGATGTGAACTATGAGTGTTAACCGCATAAAGAAGTGAACTATTGATGTTAAATCACATGGCGATGTGAACTAGATTATTGACTCTAGTGCAAGTGGGAGACTGAAGGAAATATGCCCTAGAGGCAATAATAAAGTTATTATTTATTTCCTTATTTCATGATAAATGTTTATTATTCATGCTAGAATTGTATTAACTGGAAACTTGATACATGTGTGAATACATAGACAAAACAATGTGTCCCTAGTATGCCTCTACTTGACTAGCTTATTCATCAAAGATGGTTATGTTTCCTAGCCATAGACATGTGTTGTCATTTGATGAACGGGATCACATCATTAGGAGAATGATGTGATGGACAAGACCCATTCATTAGCTTAGCATTATGACCCTTACAGTTTTATTGCTACTGCTTTCTTCATGACTTATACATGTTCCTCAGACTATGAGATTGTGCAACTCCCGAATATCCGGAGGAACACTTTGTGTGTAATCAAACGTCACAACGTAAATGGGTGATTATAAAGATGCTCTACAGGTGTTTCCGAAGGTGTTTGTTGGGTTGGCATGAATCAAGATTAGGATTTGTCACTCCGTGTATCGGAGAGGTATCTCTGGGCCCTCTCGGTAATGCACATCACTATAAGCCTTGCAAGCAATGTGACTAATGAGTTAGTTGCGGGATGATGCATTACGGAATGAGTAAAGAGACTTGCTGGTAACGAGATTGAACTAGGTATTGAGATACCGACAATCGAATCTCGGGCAAGTAACATACCGATGACAAGGGGAACAACGTATGTTGTTATGCGGTTTGACCGATAAAGATCTTCGTAGAATATGTAGGAGCCAATATGAGCATCCAGGTTCCGCTATTGGTTATTGACCAGAGATGTGTCTCGGTCATGTCTACATAGTTCTCAAACCCGTAGGGTCCGCACGCTTAACGTTCGATGACGATTTGTATTATGAGTTATGTGATTTGATGTACCGAAGGTAGTTCGGAGTCTCGGATGAGATCGGAGACATGACGACGAGTCTCAAAATGGTCGAGACGTAAAGATCGATATATTGGATGACTATATTCGGACATCGGAAAGGTTCCGAGTAATTCGTGTATTTTTCGGAGTACCGGAGAGTTACGAGAATTCGTATTGGGCCTTAATGGGCCATACGGGAAAGGAGAGAAAGGCCTCAAAAGGTGGCCGCACCCCTCCCCATGGTCTGGTCCGAATTGGACTAGGGAGGGGGGCGCTCCCTTCCTTCCTTCTCCTTTTCCCTTCCCTTTCTCCTATTCCATGTGGGAGGAGGAATCCTACTAGGACTAGGGAGTCCTAGTAGGACTCCACACTTCTGGCGCGCCCTAGGGGCTGGCCGGCCTCCCCTCCTCCATCCTTTATATACGGGGGCAAGGGGGCACCTTTAGACACACAAGTTGATCTGTTGATCTCTCCCAGCCGTGTGCGGTGTCCCCCTCCACCATAATCCTCCTCGATCATATCGTAGCGGTGCTTAGGCGAAGCCCTACGTCGGTAGCATCATCATCACCGTCATCACGTCGTCGTGCTGACGAAACTCTCCGGTGAAGCTTTGCTGCATCGGAGCTCGCGGGACGTCATCGAGTTGAACGTGTGCTGAACTCGGAGGTGCCGTACGTTCGGTACTTGATCGGGACGGATCGTGAAGGTGTACGACTACATCAACCGCGTTGATAAACGCTTCCACTTACGGTCTACGAGGGTACGTAGACAACACTCTCCCCTCTCGTTGCTATGCATCACCATGATCTTGCGTGTGCGTAGGAATTTTTTGAAATTACTACGTTCCCCAACACCATCAGGTTATACGGCGCCCCTGGATGGACAGGGAGCACCGGCGGAAGTGGCACACCCCCCTCCTTCAAAGGGGCTGCCCGCCCGACTCCGGAGCCATATGGGTCTCCGAAATCGTATTCGGCTGAGGGCCAAGCTGGGTGCGGTCCTCTTCACCAGTCTCGTGGCGCCTCCCGGACAGCGTCCTGGGCTCCTCCCCGGTTCGGATCGGCCCTCCGGGACAACACTTCGTTGTCGTCCCCGGCCCCGGGGGAGTAAGCAGGCGGTGGCGACTGGCTCGCCATCTCCGACGGAGCCAACAAACCCTCAAACGAGGATCACTGGATTAGGTCGCGGGCCGGACTGCAATAATACAGTTAACTACATCAAGATAATGGAGAGAAAGGGCTGGATGTGCACATAAATAAGCCATATCACTTACGATGCGGCCTGGGGCTTAGTGCGGGGGCGTCGTTCCGGACTCCTGCCGACGTCCCACGAGGTGTTGACCGCTGGAACGCCCTTCCCCTTTTTGGGTGTCTCCGCCTCCAGATGCGCCGGAGCCGCCCTCTTCTTCTTCCTCTCCTCAGGGGGAGGATTGTTTTCTTCGTCCTCCTCCTCTTCCTCGTCATTGTCCTCAGGGACAAAGGAATGAGTTTCGTCGTCTTCGGACGCCACGTCCGAAGTGCCCTTACGACGGAGGCCACTTTTGGCCCCCTTTGCCTTCTTCTTGGCCTTCTTCTCCGGCGCCTTATATGGCGCCGGTACTAGCATCTCCGTCAAGTGCGGGATGGCCGGTTCTTCGAGCAGCGGAGCCGGACACTGGATCCGCTTCGCCCTCTCCGTCTAGTCCTGAAAGAACAATAACAAAAGCCCAGACGTCATCCACGAAACAATTAGGTTGAGGATACGTTCGAAATAACATACCTTGCTGGCGGGGTGTGTACAATCGTGACCACGGTCTGAATCCGTGGCCGGTGGTTTCTCATTGCCCTTGAAGAGCAATTTCCATGCGCCTTCGTGCATAGTCTCGAAGAGCCTCACCAGGGTCTGGTGCTTCTTCGGATTGAACTCCCACAGCGGGCGGCTTCGGCGCTGGCACGGAAGGATCCGGCGAACTAACATCACTTGGATCACATCAACGAGCTTGACGCTCTTGGTTACCATGCTCTGAACATGCGTCTGCAGCTCTATCAGCTCGTCAGGGGAACACCAGTCCGGACTCTTCTCGACCCAAGAGGTGAGTCGCATAGGAGCGCCGGAGCGGAATTCGGCAGCTGCGGCCCAGGTGGTGCCGCGTGGTTCTGTGATGTAGAACCACTGCTTCTGCCACTCCTTTACCGTATCCACAAAGGTGCCTTTGGGCCAGGAGACGTTGGACAATTTACTCACCATTGCCCCTCCGCACTCCGCGTGCTGGCCATCCACCACCTTCGGCTTCACGTTGAAGACTTTGAGCCACAGCCCAAAGTGGGGTTGGATGCGGAGGAAGGCCTTGCACACGCCGATAAACATCGAGATGTTGAGGAAGGAATTCGGGGACAGATCATGGAAATCTACCCCGTAGTAATACATTAGCCCGCGGACGAAAGGGTGGAGCGGAAACCCTAGCCCACGGAAGAAATGAGGGAGGAATACTACCCTCTCGTTGGGCTCCGGCGTGGGGACGGTTCGTCCCTCGGCCGGCAAGTGGTGGGCGATTCCCTTCGCCAAATATCCGGCTGCCCGGAGCTCAGTAATGTCCTCCTCCTTGACGGAGGAGACCATCCACTTGCCCTGACCACCGGATCCAGACATGGTTGCTTGAGTGGAAATGAGATGAGAACTTGGGCGCTGGAGCTCGAGAATGGAAAAGCGGAGACAGAGAGAAAGCATGAGAAGAGGAAGAGGGAATCCTTATCCTCTTATAAAGGCAGCATATATTAAACGCCTCCTCACTCGCCTTAAGATCCGCCTATTCCTGAGGGCTGTATAAACGTCACGGTTGGGTTACCCATGCCCGCTTTGATGAGAATCCCGCAATAAGGGGACACGATCTCTGCTTCGACAAGACGTGCCAATAGCAACCGCGTCTCAAAACACAGGATGGCGGATGAAAAACGGTTCGATATTGTGATCGGACAGACGTAATGTCGTGTTGTAAAAAGCTGTCAGCAGATTAGATTCGTGCAAATATTATATTCTCTCTGCGGTTGTGTGTGGTATGCGTTACAGGTCCAGATATAATCATCGCGTCCGGAGACTATCTTGGAGTTCGGAAGAAGGGGAACCCGCCTTGCAATGCCGAAGACAATCTGCGCACTAAATTCCTCGTCATTGAAGCCAGGTTCAGGGGCTACTGAGGGAGTCCTGGACTAAGGGGTCCTCGGGCGTCCGGCCTGTTATTCATTGGGCTGGACTGATGGGCTGTGAAGACACGAAGGCCGAAGACTATACCCGTGTCCGGATTGGACTCTACTTGGCGTGTAAGGCAAGCTAGGCAACCGACTATGAAGATTCCCTCTTATGTAACCGACCCCATGTAACCCTAGATCTCTCCGGTGCCTATATAAACCAGAGAGCATAGTCCGGATAGAGATATTCATTATCATATACTCATAGGCCAGACTTCTAGGGTTTAGCCATTACGATCTCGTGGTAGATCAACTCTTGTAACACTCATATTCATCATGATCAATCAAGCAGGAAGTAGGGTATTACCTCCATAGAGAGGGCCCAAACCTGGGTAAACATTGTGTCCCCCGTCTCCTGTTACCATTGATCCTAGACGCACAGTTCGGGACCCCCTACCCGAGATCCGCCGATTTTGACACCGACATCAACTTTTTCATATTGTAGTTGAGGAGAGCAATTTCCTCCTTTAAATCATCGACTTCCAACTCCAGCTTCAAGATCTTGTCACATAAATCCCCTTTGCTTTTCTACCGAAAACGAAAAGGAATAGATTGGTTTTTAGACCGGTTAGCTCTCTTAGGGAGACTTGACTTCTTGAACTCCACGTGCATATCCCCAGGTAGAGGTAGGGGGGCATCCTCCTCCTCCGAGCTTGAATCATCGATCCTCATCAAGTGAGCATCCTCCTCGTCATCTGTAGTTCGACCATAAGGAGATAGGTCCCCATAAGTCTTTGGGTCAGCAATGAGATGTGAGAAATAGCTCTCTCCATCGGAGTCTTGGGACGACATATTTTCAGAACTGTGTAGAAAATAGAAAAAAAAAGAAAACAGAGAATTTCTCCGCGATACGGTGATCAACAGGTTCGGGAAGTATATTAGATTTTTTTATCTTGGGGGACAAGCAAACTATAGAAAAACGGAGTTCGGAAGGTGTCCCAGGTGGGCACAAGGCGCGCCCTGGTGCGCCCTGGTGTCTTGTGCCCACCAGGGTACGCTTCCTGTAAGTTTCTTATTTTCCTATTTTTCTAAATATTCCAAAACTGACAAAAAATATTTCTGCGGAATTTTCGGAGTCCGTTTACTTACCGTATCACGTACCTCCTTATTTTCACAATTCTGGAGTGTTTCGGAAGGACTCTTTTATGTGTTCTTCCGGTGTCAAAGTTTGGATAATATTACTTTCAACATTGATGGGCGTACCTGAGACATAATGTTTTATTCGTTGCCCATTGACAACCTTCGGGTTAGTACCTTTGGCATTATTTATTTTGATGGCTCGAGACCAATAAACCTCCTCGATAACATAGGGGCCTTCCCATTTTGAGAGGAGTTTTCCTGCAAAGAATCTGAAACGAGAGTTGTACAAAAGAACATATTCTCCGACTTTAAACTCACGCTTTTGGATTCTTTTGTCATGCCATCTTTTAACCTTTTCTTTGAATAATTTTGCATTTTCATAAGCTTGGGTTCTCCACTCATCTAATGAGCTGGTATCAAACAACCTCTTTTCACCAGCAAGTTTGAAATCATAGTTGAGCTCTTTAATGGCCCAATATGCTTTATGTTCTAACTCGAGAGGCAAATGACAAGCTTTTCCATAAACCATTTTATAAGGAGACATACCCATAGGATTTTTATATGTTGTTCTATAAGCCCAAAGTGCATCATATAATTTCCTAGACCAATTCTTCCTGGACCTATTGACAGTCTTTTGCAAAATTAATTTTATTTCTCTATTGCTAAGTTCAACTTGACCACTAGACTGAGGATGATAAGGTGATGTGATTCTATGGTTAACATCATACTTGGCAAGCATTTTACGGAAAGCACCATGAATAAAGTGTGAACCACCATCAGTCATTAAATATCTAGGGACTCCAAACCTTGGGAAAATAACTTCCTTAAGCATTTTAATAGAGGTGTTGTGATCAGCACTACTGGTTGGAATAGCTTCTACCCATTTAGTAACATAATCAACAGCAACCGAAATATGTGTATACCCATCAGAGGAAGGAAAAGGTCCCATGTAATCAAATCCCCAAACATCAAATGGTTCAACAACAAGTGAATAGTTCATAGGCATTTCTTGACGCTTACCGATATTACCTATTCTTTGACATTCATCACAAGATAAGACGAACTTACGGACATCCTTGAAGAGAGTAGGCCAATAAAATCAAGATTGCAATACCTTGTGAGCAGTTATATCTTCAGCATGATGCCCTCCATAAGCTTCGGAGTGACATTTCCGTAGGATTTGTCCCTGTTCATGCTCAGGTACACAACATCTAATAATACCATCTACTCCTTCTTTATAAAGATGTGGGTCATCCCAAAAGTAGTGTCTTAAATCATAGAAGAATTTTTTCTTTTGTTGGTATGTAAAGCTAGGTGGTAAATATTTAGCAACAATGTAACTAGCATAGTCAGCATACCGAGGAGTACTGTGAGCAACATTTATTGCAGCTAACTGCTCATCAGGAAAACTATGATCAATAGGTAGTGGGTCATCAGGCAAATTTTCAAGCCTAGACAAATTATCAGCTACGGGGTTCTCAGCTCCTTTTCTATCAGTGATCTGTAAATCAAATTCTTGTAGCAAGAGAACCCATCGAATAAGACTAGGTTAAGCATCTTTCTTTTCCATAAGATATTTAATGCAGCATGGTTTGTGTGAATAGTTACTTTGGAATCAACAATATAAGGTCTAAATTTATCACAAGCAAACACCACTGCTAAGAATTCTTTTTCAGTAGTAGCATAATTTCTTTGAGCACTGTCTAGAGTTTTACTAGCATAATGAATTACATTAAGTGTCGGCGTTCTGGGAACGGGGGTCCCCAGACTTGCCTGCCTGCGGCCCACGGCGTGGCTGTGCTAGCAGGCATGTACGGCCCATCTTCATCAACAAGGCATTCAAGACCCTCGCGAGGTGGGCGACGCAAGACCTCCTCAGGAGCGGCCTCCCCAGGTTGCCTCACGAGGAGCGGAGATATCAAGGTGGGGGCAAACCTCGTGAGGCTCTCGTGACGTGAGCCGTGACGATCGACACCAGGCGGGCGCCAGCGCGCGCAGCGTCCTTGTTTCCTCTTTGGTGCTAAGGAGGCAAGCGCAGGCGCGGAGTACCGAGGCATCAAGCAAAGGTTTCCATATCGGTGCAATGAGACCGAAGACCAGCAGGACGCCAGGACGGAGGTCACCGTGGAGCCCAAGACGGCGTCACCGCCAGAGCCCTTTTGCAGGCGAAGACCGCTTTTGTTAGGATAGCTTGTACTTGCTGTCCCCTTTCAAATTGGCCGCCGTTGTTGGCTCCCTTCCCGCTCAATATTTGGGGAGAGGACCAGGGCCTATATAAGTAGAACTAGCCACCACAGTAGGGGGCATCTAGTTCTCACCCACACAAGTTCACAAAGCATAAGAACACCTCAACCTCAAGAGGCTGTTCTTCCCCTTTGTACTGTTCCTCATCAGCCCAAGAGGCAATCCACCACCACACACTGGAGTAGGGTATTGCACCACAACGGTGGCCCGAACCATTATAAATCTTGTGTCTTTGTGTTGTGAGTTCGTCGGGTTCGTCCGCGAGATCTTAGTGAGCTAGGGAGTAGATCGGTAGGAGGGAAAGAACTTCGCGCGCACCCCAGAGTTTGAACATTAAGGGTTTTGCCGGAACGCCAGATCCGACATTTGGCGCACCAGGTAGGGGTGCACCGTAGCTTCTCTCCACCGGCCTACGCTCCGCGCCACCGCACTTCGCCCCCATGGCAGGTGCCCCGTCACCTGCTCCAGCGGCCGGTGCTGACGACGAGGCCAGGGGGCTCCGAGCTCTGGCCCCCGTCTTGCGGCAGGTGCGATGGCCACCCAAGTTCAGGCCGGAGATGCCGCCGTGCTACAACGGCGCGGCAGACCCGTCAGCTTTCCTGTTGGCGTACGAGGAGGCCGTCCTCAAGGCCGGGGGCGATGACAAGGTCATGACCAACTGGCTCCCCATGGCCCTCGCCGACGAGCCACGCGCTTGGCTGCTCAACCTCCCTAGATCCACGGTGGCATCCTGGGGGGAACTCAGCGACCTCTTCACTGCTTGCTACGCGGTACCGGCACACCACGCAGTCGTGGCCCTGCTGGGCGGCTCTCAAGCACCGCCTTCAGATCGCCACGTCAAGCCATTCTTCCGCCAGATTGGTGCCGCCTCCAAGCGCCCGGGGGCTCCGCCGGGTTGGGCCGCGCCTGAGGCCGACCTCACCTTCGGCTCAGAGGACCATCCCGACTCCACCGCCGGCTCGGGCATGCTCCCAATGCTCTACACGCCCACCATCTGCAACGTGGCTGTTACCAAGACCCTCATCGACGGCGGTGCCGGCCTCAACTTGCTCTCTGTGGAGGCCTTCAGCCTTCTTCACGTGCCGCTCGAGCGGCTTAGCCTCAGCAAGCCTTTCTCCAGAGTTGGTGGTGGCACTGCCCGCTCTCTGGGACAGATCCGCCTTCCCGTCACCTTCGGCACGCGCGACAACTACCGCACCGAGCTGGTCGACTTCGACATCGCCCGCATCGGCCTCCCGTACAACACCATCCTCGGGTACCCGGCTCTGGCCCAGTTCATGGCAGCGACTCATCCAGCCTACAACCTCATGAAGATGCCTGGGAGCAAGGGCGTCCTCACTGTCAAAGGGGACGCCAAGGAGGCCCTGGCGGCGCTCAAGCTTGCCCTCAAAAACGCCGCAGAGGCACAGCCTGCTGACGCAGGCGCCTCCGAGCCCAAGGGAGCCGCACCGACCAAGAAGAAGTAGTTGTTCACACAAGACAAGGCGGAAACCAAGCAGGTGCCAGTCAACGAGGACGGGCCCTTAGGATCCACCTTTACCATAGGTGCCAGCCTCGACCAAGGTCAAGAGGAAGCATTGGTGAAGTTCTTGCGCGCAAACAAGGATATATTCGCGTGGGAGCCCAATCAGCTGGTAGGGGTCCCGAGAGAGGTGATTCAACATCATTTAAGGGTATGCCCCAATGTACGCCCCGTGAAGCAGCGGGCGAGGCGGCAGTCCACTGAGAAGCAGGCCTTCATCGTCCAAGAGACCCGCAAGCTGGAGGCAGCGGGTGCCATTCGCGAGGTTCGGTATCCCGGATGGCTGGCGAACCCCGTCGTAGTGCCGAAGAAAGGCGGGAAGGAACGGATGTGCGTCGACTTCACCAACCTTAACAAAGCCTGCCCCCAAGATCCGTTCCCGCTCCCACGCATCGATCAAATCATCGACTCCACCGCCGAGTGCGACCTGCTGTGCTTCCTGGATGCGTTCTCAGGATATCACCAGATCAAGATGGCGGTGGAAGATGTGGAGAAGACAGTCTTCCTGACCCCGTGTGGGGTGTACTGCTACACCTGCATGCCCTTTGGGTTGCACAACGCGGGCGCAACCTTTCAGCGACTGATGCACATCGCCTTGGGGCGGCAGCTCGGGAGAAACACAGAGGCCTACATCGACGACATTGTGGTGAAATCAAGGGAGGCAAGGACCTTGATTCAAGACCTGGAGGAGACCTTTGAGAGCCTGCGCCAAGTGAACTTGCGGCTTAACCCGGAGAAGTGCGTGTTCGGCGTCCCTTCCGGCAAGCTGTTGGGCTTCCTCGTGTCCCACAGAGGGATCGAGGCGAATCCAGAGAAGATCAAGGCCATCAAGGACATGAGCCCGCCGCAAACCCTTAGGGAGATGCAGAAGCTGGCTGGCTGGGTAACTGCGTTGGGGCGCTTCATCTCCAAGCTAGGGGAGCGCGCCCTACCCTTCTTCAAGCTGATGACGAAGAAGGGCCCATTCGAGTGGACCCAGGAGGCCGACCGAGCCTTTCAAGACCTCAAGAGATACCTGACCAGCCCTCCGGTGATGGTAGCGCCACGACCCCTCGAGCCCCTAGTACTCTACCTCGCTGCTACCCCGTACTCCGCCAGCGCAGCACTGGTGGCGGTCCGGGAGGAGAACCAAGCCAAGGGCGCGCTGCGCCGGGCTACAACTGAAGCGTCGCAAGATCAATAAGGCGTCGCAAGAGCCACGGCGGCGCCGACAGAAGACCAAGCTCAACAGGACGCCGCCGCTGAAATTCCCGCAAACAATCAGGCGTCAGGGGTCCCGCCACCTCAGGAGACGCCCGGGCCCCCGCGGGACACAAGCCTCACCAACGCGCCGGCCCTTGTCGAGCACCCGGTGTATTTTGTCAGCACGGTGTTGCGGGACGCAAGGGCACGATATCCCATGCCTCAGAAGCTCCTGCTCGCACTCTTGGTGGCCTCGCGTAAGCTGCGACACTACTTCCAGGGCCACCCCATCAAGGTCGTCTCAGCATACCCGTTGGAGAGGGTGCTCAGGAGCCCCAATTCCGCTGGGAGAGTCACCGAGTGGAACATCGAGCTGCAAGCATTCCAGTTAGAGTTCAGCACTACCAGAGTCATCAAGGGAGCCGTGCTCGCTGACTTTGTGGCGGAATGGACGGACGTCCCGACACTTGAAGTAGGCGAAGACCGGGTCACCTCGCCAGGGAGTGAGGCACCAGACGGTTGGGTCATGTACTTCGATGGCGCCTTCGCGCACCAGGGCACAGGGGCTGGAGCAGTACTCATCTCGCCCACTCAGGATAAGCTCTACTACGCCGTGCAGCTCTGCTTTCAGCAGGGCGAGAAGGTCTCCAACAACATCGCAGAATACGAAGGCCTCATAGCTGGCCTGAAGGCCGCGACAGCTCTGGGGGTGAAGCGCCTTACTGTTAGAGGCGACTCACAGCTCCTCGTCAACTTCTCCAACAAAGTATACGAGCCAAAGGACGAGCATATGGAGGCATACCTCGCGGAGGTGCGCAAGATGGAGAAGCAGTTCTTGGGCCTGGAGCTACAGCACGTGCCCCGGGGCACCAACAAGGAAGCCGACGACATCGCCAGGAGAGCATCCAAGCGGCAGCCACAAGAGCCCGGTGTCTTTGCGGAACGGCTCTTCAAGCCATCGGTGACACCACCACTGTCAAGCATGGCTCAGCCTCGGGAGGAGCTCCCACAGCCTCCTGCCTCAGGAGCCCTAGCCTGTGGCCCGACCTCAGGAGCTCGCTTGCTCTTGGCGCTCGAACCTCAGGAGGGATGATGGAACAAGGAATTCAAGGAATATCTGACGCAAGGGGCGCTCAGAGAATGAGGAGGATGCAGAGCACGTGGTTCGGCAAGCCACGGCGTACTGCATCGAGGATGGTGAGTTGTACAGGAAGCGGCCAAATGACGTTTCCCTGCGCTGCATTTCCAGGGACCAGGGGAAGGAGCTGCTAACTGACATACACGGTGGGGACTGCGGGCACCACTCGTCATCACGGACCCTCGTCGGCAAAGCATTCCACGGTGGGTTCTACTGGCCCACTGCGCTCAACGACGCAGCTGAGCTGGTGAAGTCCTGCGAAGCCTGCCAGTTCCATGCCAAGCAAATTCATCAGCCGGCTCAGGGCCTCCAAACCATTCCGCTCACGTGGCCGTTCGTGGTCTGGGGGCTGGACATCTTGGGCCCGTTCCCTCGAGCCCCTGGGGGCTACCGCTACCTCTACGTCGCCATCGACAAGTTCACCAAGTGGGCGGAAGTGGAAACTATCTGTACCATCCCAGCTGGCTCTGCTGTCAAGTTCATCAAGGGCCTCATGAGCCGCTTCGGGGTCCCCAACCGCATATCACAGATAACGGCTCGCAGTTTACTAGTAACCTCTTCAAAACCTACTGTGCTAACCTTGGAACACAGATCTGCTACGCTTCGGTGGCGCACCCCAGGAGCAATGGTCAAGCCGAGCGCGCCAACGCGGAGGTCCTGAGGGGCCTCAAGACCAGGACCTTCAAGAAGAAGCTCGAGGCCTGTGGCAGGAGTTGGCACAACGAGCTCCAGTCCGTGTTGTGGTCTATCCGCACCACCGCAACCAAATCGACGGGCGAGACCCCATTCTTCCTTGTCTACGGAGCTGAAGCAGTCCTTCCTCACGAGGTTAAGCATCGCTCTGCACGGGTCTTGGCGTTCGATGAAACGCAGCAGGACGCCATGCAGGGGATGGACCTCGTGCTGGGGGAGGAGCATCGTCGCGAAGCGGCACTGAGGGCGGCAAGGTACCAGCAGGCGTTGCGGCGATACCACTGCCGCAGCATCCGCTCCAGGACACTCGAGGTGGGCGACCTCGTCCTGAGGCGGGTCCTCTCCAGGGAAGGGCTGCACAAGCTTTCACCCATGTGGGAGGGCCCGTTCAGGGTCGTCCATGTCTCCAGGCCTGGCGCCGCGCGCCTGGAGACGCAGGACGGAATACCTATCCAGAACGCCTGGAACATCCAGCACCTCCAGAAGTTCTACTCATGAAGCAAGGCCCAGAGCCTGTGAAGAAAGGCCCAGAGCCTGTGAAGAAGGCCCGGTGCCTGTGAAGAATCGCCGCCCGTGACACTCTCACGTAATAATGAGTGGGGCTGTACACGCCCCGGAGTCTCAGGAGCGCTGGCCTCAGGCCCTGGGGCTCCCTCCCACGCCTAGTGGCAGCACTTAGCTCCGCGTTGGTGAGAAGAGTTGAAGACTAGATTAGGTGCCGGACGCGGCTTTTCATTTGCTTTCCGTAGTTGGATCACTTTGCCTTAATCAAAGTTTGCTTTTGGTGTTCCTTGCTGATTCGATTCCCTCGCCTCTTACCGCATTTTCCGGCTCTGATTCGCTCGTGTTCTCTCTCTCGCATACCTCGTGAGGGGGGCTAGGCAGGTGCCCTCGCGAGCGTTTTTTTCTCTCTGCCTTCTCGCGAGCCACCCTCGTTCGAGCCCGAAAGTTGGCGCATCTCTCTTGATCCGTGCCCCACGGGTACCGTGATACAAAGCGCCGGGACAAGGCCTGGGTGAACGACAAATTTCCTGGCAAACTCCCTAATGAATTTTTTGCAGTTCCTGAGCAACCGCAGACCACAAGGTCAAGATGGACACGAGGAAATAAACACCTCGTAAGGATGAGGGCGCCCCGAGCGCACCAGGCTAAGTTATCTTTGCGCAGCATAGCCACACAGCACTGAAACAATAAGCGTAGCATAATGGTTAATAAGTTACGGTTCGATACACGCCCCTCCGGGCCCATGCTGGTTTCGTTTCGATGCAGGAAGGAAAAGGGAACATAACAAAAGCGACGCTCACCCCTGTAGTAGCCGACGGGGCGGGGCCTTGGCAACGTCCCGGGTCTAGTCGGACCCCTCCTCGCGCTTCACTGATGCGCGGCGACGAGACGAACCGCTACCACCTTCGAAGCGGGCGTGGCGGCTGATCAAGGCCGCTGCTGCTGGAACTGTCGCCAAGGGAGGAGCCACCATAGCCAGACGAGGCGTGGCCGGCGGGTTCGTCCTCCTCCTCGTCCCGACCATCGCCAAGGCCGAGCACCTCCTCGCCGTCGTTCACCTCGGGGCAGCATCCGGCGCGGCGACCGTCTTCCTCGAACACCCTCACGAAGAGGGTCGCGTCGCCGTCGAACTTGAAGTGGAGGGTGCACCACCTGCCCAAGCCGCACGCGCGGGCGAACGTCTGCCAACCACGGGCCAGGGCTATGTTGCCCGTGACGGAGACCTCGACCGTGACCCAAGAAGCCCAGCTGCAGCAACCGTCTGCCTGAAGCCAGAGCTCGCCTGCACCGGAGGCCGGCAGCTCATCGGCGAAGAAGCGGGGGAGCTGGAGCCAGCTGCTGGCTGGATCCTCCGACCAGACAACGAACTCCGGCAGCACCTCCGATGCATGGAACCGCGGTCAAGGAGGTCATGCAACCACAGCGCGTCTCCTCTCGTCGACAGGATTGCTGCGACCAGAGCGACTCCGGCCGCGCACTGCGGTGCCACCCCGAGAACCGGGGGCCACAGCGGGGGTCGCGGCATGCTTGCGGGGACAGCCACATCCCCGCTTGGGCGCCGGAGAGCCGGGTCTCTCCCGAGGGGCCTTGCCCTTCTCCGCGGCGGAGAACCTCTTCGACGGCGCCATTGCTGCTAGCGGTGGAGCAAGGAGGAGGAAGCAAGTGAACTAAGAAGAGATGGGAGATGGGGGCTCCGCCCCCCTCCCGATTTATAGCGGAAGAAGGCCAACCGGCGCCTCCCACGATCACAGGTAATGATGATTTTCCTTGCATGTCGCAGGGACTTGTCAAATCGAGCAGTTGCTAACGCAGCATGGGGAAGTGGAGACGCCCACGTCCAATCAACCGCCACGCGTCAACCGAGGCCGCAGGCTTTTGGGGCCCGCGGCGCGCCGTACTTGACCTTTGGCTTCGCCTCGAAGCCAAGTCCGAGCGCACCTTGGGCCCGGGGGCTACTATCGACGTTCTGGGAACGGGGGTCCCCAGACTTGCCTGCCTGCGGCCCACAGAGTGGCTGTGCTAGCAGGCCTGTACGGCCCATCTTCATCAACAAGGCATTCAAGACCCTTGCGAGGGGTCAAGCCTCGCGAGGCGGGCGACGCGAGACCTCCTCAGGATCGGCCTCCCCAGGTTGCCTCACGAGGATCGGAGATAGCAAGGCGGGGCAAACCTCGCGAGGCTCTCATGACGTGAGCCATGACGATCGACACCAGGCAGGCGCCAGCGCGCGCAGCATCTGTCGGATGTGGGGTTCCGACAAACCCTTAAGGTTCGAACACTGGGGTGCGCACGAAGTCTTTCCCTCCTACCGATCTTCGCCCTAGCTCGCTAAGATCTAGCGGATGAACTCGACGAACTCGCAACACATAAAGACACGGGATTTATACTGGTTCGGGCCACCGTTGTGGTGTAATACCCTACTCGAGTGTGGTGGTGGTGGATTGCCTCTTGGGCTGATGATGAACATTACAGAGGGAAGAACAGCCTCCTGAGGTTGAGGTGTTCTTGTGCTTGGTGTCTGGGCGGGTGAGAGCTAGGTGAACTGCTCAATCGTCCTATCAGATCCCATCCCCCCTTACTGTGGTGGCTAGCTCTACTTATATAGGCCCTGGTCCTCTTCCCAAATATTGAGCGGGAAGGGAGCCAACAACGGCGGGCAAATTTGAAGGGGGACAGCTAGTACAAGCTATCCTGACAAAAGTGGTCTTCGCCTGCGAAAGGCTCTGGTGGTGACGCCGTCTTGGGCTCCACGATGACCTCCATCTTACCGTCCTCCTGGTCTTTTTCTCGTTGCACCAATATAGCAACCTTGCCTGATGCCTTGGTACTCCTCGCCTGCGCCTGCTTCCTTAGCACCAAAGAGGAAACAAGGACGCTGCGCGCGCTGGCGCCCGCCTGGTGTCGATCGTCATGGCTCATGTCACAAGAGCCTCGTGAGGTTCGCCCCGCCTTGATATCTCCACTCCTCGCGAGCCTGCCTGACTAGGCCGCTCCTGAGGAGGTCTTGCGTCGTCCGCCTCGCGAGGCTTGGCCCCTCGCGAGGGTCTTGGATGCCTTGTTGATGAAGATGGGCCGTACGGCCTGCTGGCTTAGCCACGCCGTGGGCCGCAGGCAGGCAAGTCTGGGGACCCCGGGGCCCAAGGTGCGCTCGGGCTTGGCTTCGCGGCGAAGCAAAGGGCCAAGTACGGAGCACCGCGGGCCCCAAAAGCCTGCGGCCTCAGTTGACGCGTGGCGGTTGATTGGACGTGGGCGTCTTCGCTTCCCCACGCTGCCTCGGCAACTGCTCGACTTGACAAGTCCATGCGACATGCAAGGAAAACCATCATTACCTGCGATCGTGGGAGGCGCCAGTTGGCCTCCTCCTGCTATAAATGGGGAGGGGGCGGAGCCCCCGTCGCCCATCTCTTCCTTGCTTGCTTGCTTCTTCCTCCTTGCTCCACTGCTAACAACAATGGCGCCTATCAGAAGGTTTTCTGCCGAAGAGAAGGGAAAGGCTCCCTGGGACGACCCGGGGCCTCTTCCGCCGAAGAAGAGGTCGGTCCACCATCGTGATGAAGCGGCGATGCAGGTGGTGACGAGGCCTTGGTGCGAGCGGCCTCCTCCGGGGTACCCGCTACCCTTGTACGCCCGAGCCGAGGGCTCAGGAGGACGGAGCGACGAGCGGCGCCGCCCACGCCGCGTCCGGGGCCGCGCCACGGCGACGCGAGCCGGTGCCCCCGGAATCCACGCCGCGGACTCCTCGCGCGAGTTGGTGCTATGGGCGCCGATGCCTCCAAGCTCCTGGATCCGCTTCCTGCGGTTCTTCTCCGACGTGATGCCGCCGAGGGGGCCTCTCGAGCTCTGGTTGCAGCACACCGACTGCAGCGCCCCGGCGACCGGAGCAGAGATCGAAGCAGTCCCCGCCGGCAAGATCTTCATGACTCGCGGCTGGGGCGAGATCGCGCGGGTCTGCCGTGCGAGGGGTGCCCTCGCGATCCACTTTGAGTTCGACGGCGTCTCCACGCTCTTCTTCAAGGTCTTTGATGCCGAGGGCCGCCGCTTGGAGTGCTGCTCCGGAGAGGAGCGTCGAGCTGACGCGCGCTCCGCTCGCAGCCACTCCAGCAGCAGCAGCCCTTGGGAGTCCAGCAGCTCTCCTGAGCTCTATGAGACTCCGGGGACGAGCGATGACAGCTACGTGCCCCCAAGCTCTCGCCGCGCTCGGAGCAAAGCCGCAGCGTCCGGCCGTCGCTGATCTAGATGGGGTTGGCGCCGGCCTCCCGTGGCCCACTGTTGATGATGGCGTCTGCCACGGGAGGGTGTAGATAGGATTCCCCTTAGTTTTAGCTTTTGTTCCCTGCGAAGAATCATGAGTTACCCCGTGGGGGCATGTAAGGGTTTGTAATGTCTTTTGTGCCTATCTTCTCTGTTATGAGAATTTGGTGAACTTAAGGCTCGGTCCCCCCTTTCTTTCCTCGCGATAGCTTGTTGCTCTATGCTGACAGGTCCCGGTCCCCAGGCAGGCTACAGTCGTCGCTAGTATGCCAGGTCGCGTGCCGTGGTCAAGGCCAGGAGGTGTGCGGCCCGAGGTCCAGTAAGAGCCCCTGAGGCGCGATGCTCAGGAGGTCCCCCTTAGCGCTCAAGCAGCCATGGTAAGGCGAGAAAGGGAGTCGACATGGCCGCAATGGGGTTGCGGCAAGGCGTGAGTGACCATTAGGCCCCAACATTTCCCTAATCCGAGAGCGGGACTTATCTTGTTGACTTCGTGGCGATTCCTGATGGTGCGCTAGGCCTGTGCGCCAACTTGTGCGGCATAGCCAGGCCGGCCCATACGAGTTTCCCTCCCCCCATGCTCTCCTTAGTGCTCTACGTCCTCGGGTCCCGGCCCTCGAGCGAGCTCAGCCACCACTGGTATGCCAGGTCGCGATGTCGTGGTCAAGGCCAGGGGGTGAGGGTTGGAGACCCAGTAAGAGCTCCTGAGTCGCGATGCTCAGGAGCCCCCCTTTTAACGCGCAAGCGAATTGCACGAGAGAAAAGGAGACTCGCGGTGCCGCCTGCTATCCTGCCCATGAGGTTCCTGTGAACAGGCACAAGAAGAAACACGGTTTGCCGTTATAGCTGTCAGCCTGCCGCTGGTTGCTCTGGATGAAGTGAAGGCACTGAGGGCCTGGTGAGGTGACGTGCGCGGGGCATGCCGCGAGCCAGAGCTCGGCCGCTCAGATTTATCGACGTGGCAGGGACGGACCCATGCACCAGCGCCGTGCCTGTGAGCAGGCCCCCGTGGGAGGCGGTGGTCGAGCAGGTGATAGCCGTGGGCAGGTTAAGCATGGAAAGCAACTCAACTTGGGTAAATGCAGGAAGATACATCCCACTGGGTCCGGCCCGAGCGGCTTGGGGATGATGCAGCCCGAGGGGCGCCCCCAGCAAAGTAAGCTAAAGACATAAGCAAAAGGGATACATGCCTGATAACCCACAAGTACAGGGGATCGCAACAGTTTTCGAGGGTGGAGTATTCAACCCAAATTTATTGATTCGACACAAGGGGAGCCAAAGAATATTCTCAAGTATTAGCAGTTGAGTTGTCAATTCAACCACACCTGGATAACTTAATATCTGCAGCAAAGTATTTAGTAGCAAAGTAATATGGAAGTAACGGTAACGGTAGCAAAAGTAATATTTTTGGGTTTTGTAGTGATTGTAACAGTAGCAACGGAAAAGTAAATAAGCAGAGAACTATATGTGAAAAGCTCAGAGGCATTGGATCGGTGATGGAGAATTATGCCGGATGCGGTTCATCATGTAACAATCATAACATAGGGTGACACAGAACTAGCTCCAATTCATCAATATAATGTAGGCATGTATTCCGAATATAGTCATACGTGCTTATGGAAAAGAACTTGCATGACATATTTTGTCCTACCCTCCTGTGGCAGCGGGGTCCTAGCAGAAACTAAGGGATATTAAGGCCTCCTTTTAATAGAGTACCGGACCAAAGCATTAACACATAGTGAATACATCAACTCCTCAAACTATGGTCACCACCGGGAGTGGTCCCAATTATTGTCACTTCGGGGTTGCCGGATCATAACACATAGTAGGTGACTATAGACTTGCAAGATAGGATCAAGAACTCACATATATTCATGAAAACATAATAGGTTCAGATCTGAAATCATGGCACTCGGTCCCTAGTGACAAGCATTAAGCATAGCAAAGTCATAGCAACATCAATCTCAGAACATAGTGGATATTAGGGATCAAACCCTAACAAAACTAACTTGATTACATGATAGGTCTCATCCAACCCATCACCGTCCAGCAAGCCTACGATGGAATTACTCACGCACGGCGGTGAGCATCATGAAATTGGTGATGGAGGATGGTTGATGATGACGACGGCGACGGATTCCCCTCTCCGGAGCCTCGAACGGACTCCAGATCAGCCCTCCCGAGAGGTTTTAGGGCTTGGCGGCGGCTCCGTATCGTAAAACGCAATGAATCCTTCTTTTGATTTTTCTTTCCCAGAAAGTGAATATATGGAGTTGGAGTTGAGGTCGGTGGAGCATCAGGGGGCCCACGAGGCAGGGGGCGCGCCCAGGGGGGGCAGGTGCGCCCCCACCCTCGTGGACTGGGTGTGGGCCCCCTGACGTGGATTCTTCTTCCAGTATTTTTAATATTTTCCAAAAATATGTTCCGTGGAGTTTCAGGTCATTCCGAGAACTTTTGTTTCTGCACATAAATAACACCATAGAAAGTCTGCTGAAAACAGCGTCAGTCCGGGTTAGTTTCATTCAAATCATGCAAGTTAGAGTCCAAAACAAGGGCAAAAGTGTTTGGAAAAGTAGATACGATGGAGACGTATCAACTCCCCCAAGCTTAAACATTTGCTTGTCCTCAAGCAATTCAGTTGATAAACTGAAAGTGATAAAGAAAAACTTTTACAAACTCTGTTTGCTCTTGTTGTTGTAAATATGTAAAGCCATCATTCAAGTTTTCAGCAAAGATTATGATTAACCACATTCACAATAACTCTTAGGTCTCATGTTTACTCATGTCAATGGCATAATCAACTAGCGAGCGATAATAATAAATCTCGGATGACAACACTTTCTCAAAACAATCACAATATGATATAACAAGATGGTATCTCGCTAGCCCTTTCTGAGACCGCAAAACATAAATGCAGAGCACCTTTAAAGATCAAGGACTGACTAGACATTGTAATTCATGGTAAAAGAGATCCATTCATAGTCATACCCAATATAAATTAATAGTAATGGATGCAAATGACAGCAACGCTCTCCAGCTAGTACTTTTAATAAGAGGGTGATGACTCAACATAAAAGTAAATAGATAGGCCCTTCGCAGAGGGAAGTAGGGATTTGTAGAGGTGCCAGAGCTCGATTTTGAGATAGAGATAAATAATATTTTGAGCGGCATACTTTCATTGTCAACATAACAACCAAGAGATGGCGATATCTTCCATGCTACACACATTATAGGCGGTTCCCACACAGAATGGTAAAGTTTATACTCCCCCTCCACCAACAAGCATCAATCCATGGCTTGCTCGAAACAACGAGTGCCTCCAACTAGCAACAACCCCGGGGGAGTTTTGTTTGCAATTGTTTTGATTTAGTTTGCATAAAGCATGGGACTGGGCATCCCGGTGACCAGCTATTTTCTTGTGAGTGAGGAGTGGAGTCCACTCCTCTTGAGAATAACCCGCCTAGCATGGAAGATACAGACAGCCCTAGTTGATACATGAGCTATTCGAGCATACAAAACAGAATTTCATTTGAAGGTTTAGAGTTTGGCACATACAAATTTACTTGGAACGGCAGGTAGATACCGCATATAGGAAGGTATAGTGGACTCATATGGAATAACTTTGGGGTTTAAGGGATTGGATGCACAAGCAGTATTCCCGCTTAGTACAAGTGAAGGCTAGCAAAAGACTGGGAAGCTACCAACTAGAGAAGATACTGGCGAGATGCGGTGCAGGAACAAGTGGGCGAGGACGAGGAGCAAGGCGACGCGGCGGTACTGGCGAGATCGATGCCCGTTTCTGAAGAAAACGACAGCAAACACTGAACTGAAACTCTGAAGTTACTGAAACTTGACAGTGACCATGCATTGCAGGTGTTCGACAGTAGGTTTTGGTAAAGAGGTAAATTTTGCTGGAGCTGTAACTTGGTGAGATGACCACTCAAAGCACCCAGGGGCTGCATGAATTTATTTGGAATTTTTGGAGAAGGTTTTGAATGAATTTCACCAAATTTGCCAAATCTGGTCCAAACTTGCAGCTGATGTAGTTTGAAAATTTTGAACTGGAGACCAGTGGATCTTCATGGTTCTAGGTTGAGGGTTCAAAGGACTAGGAGGGGAAAGAAGTTTGGTGGTAAAAGTCCAAACAGAAAATGGAGTTCCTTTGTAAATCTCCAAGAGGTAGAATAGAAGGCAGAACATATTTGAATAGAATTTGAATGGAAAATAAATACATGGGGAGGTTCAACTTGCTGGATTTGATGTAAATCATGATCCAGAGGTGAGGGAGTGTTTAGGAGAGAGGATTTGCACTTATGCCATGGCAAGAAGGAATAGTTGAAAGTGGCAAAGTACCTTCCAAAAGCCATAGTGCAAATTCAGAAAAAGGTTTTCAAAAGTTCTTTTCCCAAATGAAAAAAAAACATTTTGTCTTGAGTCCAAATGAAGAGCAAGAACTCCCAAGGTCAAAGGCAGATCTTGGGTGAATCCAAATAAAATTTTTGCCATAAAGAAAATATATGAGAGGGAGAGTTCTCTTGAAGAAAATTTTTTAAATCACTCCCCTCAAGTCAAATAAAATCTTTAAAAAAAAATCCAAATAAAAACTTGGGTGCCACATATCACCTCAAGAACACGAGAGATGGAGATCAAACACATAGCTACTGGTACATACCCTCAGCCCCAAGGGTGAACTACTCCCTCCTCGTCATGGAGAGTGTTGGGATGATGAAGATGGCCACCGGTGAGGGTTCCCCCCTCCGGCAGGGTGCCGGAACAGGGTCCCGATTGGTTTTTGGTGGCTACAGAGGCTTGCGGTGGCGGAACTCCCGATCTATTCTGTTCCCTGGAGGTTTCAGTATTTATAGGATTTTTTGGCGTAGGTCTCACGTCAGGGGGGTCTCCGGGTTTTCCACGAGGCAGGAGCCCACGCCCAGGGGGGTGGGCGCTCCCCCCACCCTCGTGGGCAGCCTGGGACTCTCCTAGCCCAACTCTTTTACTCTGGGGGCTTCTTTTGGTCCAGAAAAAAATCATCAAAAATTGGCACGTCAATTGGACGCCGTTTGGTTTTCCTTTTCTGCAGAACTTAAAAACAAGGAAAAAACAGAAACTGGCACTGGGCTCTAGGTTATTAGGTTAGCCCCAAAAATCATATAAAATAGCATATAAATGCATATAAAACATCCTAGAAGGATAATATAATAGCATGAATACTTCATAAATTATAGATACGTTGGAGACGTATCAGCATCCCCAAGCTTAATTCCTGCTCGTCCTCGAGTAGGTAAATGATAAAAGAAATAATTTATGAAGTGTGAATGCTAGCAAGTGCATAAGTTTGATCAATGATAGTTCCAATCACTTTTTCTAGCATCATTATATATCATAACAGTTGCTCATATCTTAAAGCTTCTCATGATCAAGTAACAAACTATTCACATGTTAAAGTATAGATCATAAACTTTCTTGAAAACTAACAAACCGTGTTATTAGTCATCAAACAATTACAATTCATCTTATTTTCAGGAAGAGTCTATGTTAGAGCTTTGATTTAGCAAATCCCACATACTCAACTATCATATAGTCTTCCATGATTGCTACCACTCAAAGCATATTTTCAGAACAAATAGCATCCATCAAACACAGAGAAAGATAGGGGCTTAATGTTTCGCCTCCCAACTTATTTATCATATAGATAATTGTCAACAATAATAATTCATGATCAAATATATTTGAATGGCCATATATGCTTAGATCTTTCTCCACCACATGATGCTTGCCAACTAAAGAGTAGGTTGGAATGAGAAGGAATACTACTGACTCTTGCATAAAAGTAAAAGATAGACCCTTCGCAGAGGGAAGCAGGGATTTGCAGAGGTGCTAGAGCTCGAAGCTAAAACAGAGATGAAAATAATTTTGAGAGGTATGCTTTTATTGTCAACATAACGACCAAGAGTTCCCAATATCTTCCATACTAGATACATCATAGGCGGTTCCCACGCGGAAAGGTAAAAAATTTACTCCCCCTCCACCAACATTCACACTCCACGGCTTGGCCGAAACAACAGGTGTCGTCCAACTATCAACATTCCGGGGGGAGTTTTGTTTAAATTATTTGCGAATTTGTTTTTGATCTTTTGATCATAGGACTGGGCATCCCAGTTACCAGCCATTTTCTCGTGAATGATGGGCAGAGTCCACTCATCGTGAGAATAACCCACCTAGCATGGAAGATACTGACAACCCCTAGTCGCTACATGAGCGATTCGGGCATACAAAACAAATTATTATTGGAAGGTTTAGAGTTTGGCACATGCAAATTTACTTGGAACGACAGGTAAATACCGCATATAGGTAGATATGGTGGACACTCATGGAAGAAGCTTGGTTCAAGGAATTTGGATGCACAAGCAGTATTCCCGCTTAGTATAGATATTTTGGCTAGCAAAGGATTCTAAATAGCAAGCACCACATGTTAGAGGATCCATAACAATATAACTTCTATACAAATATACCGAAGCATAACTCATTATGTTGTCTTCCTTGTCCAACTTCAACTAATTTGCTCAGGTTTGAAAATAATTAATGGGGCTCACAATCATAGTAGATGTCCAAGGTAGTATATTTATATGTGAAATCTCTCTTCCTTCAATATTCTTTCATGAATTGTTCAAGTGACCAATACAATGTTTGCTAACCTTCAAAAAAATTACCACCTCTAATTCTTATATGTGAAGGCATTACTCCCCATGGGATAAGCATATGAAACATATATAATTTCAGATTTATGACATTCGAATCATTCAACCATTTACTCATAGGATATAAGTGAAGCACACGAGTAAATGACAAACTACTCCAAAAAGATATAAGTGAAGATCAATGAGTAGTTAAATAATTATGTAGCTATGTGAAGACTCTCTCTCATTTAAGAAATTCAGATATTGGGATATTATTCAAACAGCAAGCAAAAAAAATAAAACGACATTTCAAGGATAGCACTCATCAAGTGAAGAAGCAAAAACTTAGGCTCAACCGATACTAACCGATAATTGTTGAAGAAGAAAGGTGGGATGCCTACCGGGGCATCCCAAGCTTAGATGCTTGAGACTTCTTGAAATATTATCTTGGGGTTCCTTGGGCATCCCCAAGCTTGAGCTTTTGTGTCTCCTTAATTCCTCTCATATCACGGTTTCCTAAATCTCGAAAGCTTCATCCACACCAAACTCAACAAGAACTCGTGAGATAAGTTAGTATAAACCAATGCAAAAACCTTATCATACTCTACTGTAGCAAATCACTAAAATTATTATTCAACATTGCATACTAAATGCCTCTGCATATTTAATAGTTCTATCCTCAAATAGAATCATTAAACAAGCAAACATATGCAAACAATGCAAACATAACAGCAATCTGCCTAAACAGGACAGTCTGTGAAGAATGCAGCAAGAGCCATACTTCCCTAGCTCCAAAAATTATGAAAGAAAATTTCCACTGTAGTAAATTTATCAGAGCTTATTATGCAAAAGATTTCAACATTTTATCACATTCTGACGTTTCTAGGGAATTTTTGCAACAGCGGTAAACTTTCTGTTTTCAAACAGCAACATGTAGACTTGTAAAATAAGCATGGTAAAGGCTATCCTTGACATTTTTATTGAAAATAGAGATGGAAAAATTATTCTAATTAACATCAAGCAAATGCTAACAAAATAAAATGACGCTCCAAGCAAAACACATATCATGTGGTGAATAAAAATATAGCTCCAAGTAAAGTTACCGATGAACGAAGACGAAAGAGGGGATGCCATCCGGGGCATCCCCAAGCTTAGGCTCTTGGTTGTCCTTGAATATTACCTTGGGGTGCCTTGGGCATCCCCAAAATTAGGCTCTTGCCACTCCTTATTCCATAGTCCATCGAATCTTTACCCAAAACTTGAAAACTTCACAACACAAAACTTAACAGAAGATCTCGTGAGCTCCGTTAGCAAAAGAAAACAAAACACCACTTCAAGGTCTGTGATGAACTCATTCTTTATTTGTATTGGTGTTAGATATACTGTATTCCAACTTCTCTATGGTTTATAAACTATTTTACTAGCCATAGATTCATCAAAATAAGCAAACAACACACGAAAAACAGAATCTGTCAAAAACAGAACAGTCTGTAGTAATCTGTGACTAACGCAAACTTCTGGAACTCAAAAAATTCTACCAAAATAGGACGACCTAGATAATTTGATTATTGATCTTTTGCAATTGGAATCAGTATTTTATCACGCTCTGGTGATTTTAAACAATTGTTTTCGTGAACAGAAAGTTTCTGGAAGTTTCAGCAAGATCAAATAACTATCATCCAAGAAGATCCTACAGGTCTTACTTGGCACTTTATTGAAACAAAAGCTATAAAACATGATTACTAAAGTAGATTAATCATGTGAACACACAAAAACAGTAGGGGTAAATGTTAGGTTGTCTCCCAACAAGCGCTTTTCTTTAATGTCTTTTAGCTAGGCATGATGATTTCAATGATGCTCGCATAAAAGATAAGAATTGAAACACAAAGAGAGCATCATGAAGAATATGACTAGCACATTTAAGTCTAACCCACTTACTATGCATAGGGTTTTTGTGAGCAAACAACTTATGGGAACAATAATCAACTAGCATAGGAAGGCAAAACAGGCATAACTTCAAAACTTTAAGCACATAGAGAGGAAACTTGATATTATTGCAATATGTAGAAGCATATGATCCTCTCTCATAATAATTTTCAGTAGCATCATGAATGAATTCAACCATATAACCAGCACATAAAGCATTCTTTTCATGATCTACTTGCATAGAAATTTTACTACTCTCCACATAAGCAAATTTATTCTCATCAATAGTAGTGGGAGCAAACTCAACAAAATAACTATCATGTGAAGCATAATCCAATTGAAAATTAAAATCATGATGACAAGTTTCATGGTTATCTTTATCCTTTATAGCATACGTGTCATCACAATAATCATCATAAATAGGAGGCATGCTTTCATCATAATAAATTTGCTCATCAAAACTTGGGGGACTAAACATATCATCTTCATCAAACATAGCATCCCCAAGCTTGTGGATTTGCATATCATTAGCATCATGGGTATTCAAAGAATTCATACTAACAACATTGCAATCATGCTCATCATTCACATATTTTATGCCAACCATTCTATGTAATTCTTCTTCTAGTACTTGAGCACAATTTTCCTTCCCATCATTTTCACGAAAGACATTAAAAAGATGAAGCATATGAGGCACCCTTAATTCCATTTTTTGTAGTTTTCTTTTATAAACTAAACTAGTGATAAAACAAGAAACTAAAAGATTCGATTGCAAGATCTAAAGATATACCTTCAAGCACTCACCTCCCCGGCAACGGCGCCAGAAAAGAGCTTAGTTGACGGGGTGTGAGTGACGCTTACCTAGCCTCCCCGGCAACGGCGGCAGAAAAGAGCTTGATGTCTACTACGCAACCTTCTTCTTGTAGACGTTGTTGGGCCTCCAAGTGCAGAGGTTTGTAGGACAGTAGCAAATTTCCCTCAAGTGGATGACATAAGGTTTATCAATCCGTGGGAGGCGTAGGGTGAAGATGGTCTCTCTCAAACAACCCTGCAACCAAATAACAAAGAGTCTCTTGTGTCCCCAACACACCCAATACAATGGTAAATTGTATAGGTGCACTAGTTCGGCGAAGGGATGGTGATACAAGTGTAATATGGATGGTAGATATGGGTATTTGTAATCTGAAAATATAAAAACAGCAAGGTAACTAATGATAAAAGTGAGCATAAACAGTATTGCAATGCTAGGAAACAAGGCCTAGGGTTCATACTTTCACTAGTGCAAGTTCTCTCAACAATAATAACATAATTGGATCATATAACTATCCCTCAACATGCAACAAAGAGTCACTCCAAAGTGACTAATAGCGGAGAGCAAACGAAGAGATTATGGTAGGGTACGAAACCACCTCAAAGTTATTCTTTCGGATCAATCTATCATAGAGTTCGTACTAGAATAACACCTTAAGATACAAATCAACCAAAACCCTAATGTCACCTAGATACTCCAATGTCACCTCAAGTATCCGTGGGCATGATTATACGATATGCATCACACAATCTCATATTCATCTATTCGACCAACACAAAGTACTTCAAAGAGTGCCCCAAAGTTTCTACCGGAGAGTCAAGACGAAAACGTGTGCCAACCCCTATGCATAGGTTCATGGGCGGAACCCGCAAGTTGATCACCAAAACATACATCAAGTGGATCACGTGATATCCCATTCTCACCACAGATAAGCACGGCAAGACATACATCAAGTGTTCTCAAATCCTTAAAGACTCAATCCGATAAGATAACTTCAAAGGGAAAACTCAATCCATTACAAGAGAGTAGAGGGGGAGAAACATCATAAGATCCAACTATAGTAGCAAAGCTCACGATACATCAAGATCGTATCACCTCAAGAACATGAGAGAGAGAGAGAGATCAAACACATAGCTACTGGTACATACCCTCAGCCCCGAGGGTGAACTACTCCCTCCTCGTCATGGAGAGCGCTGGAATGATGAAGATGGCCACCGGTGAGGGTTCCCCCCTCCGGCAGGGTGCCGGAACAGGGTCCCGATTGGTTTTTGGTGGCTACAGAGGCTTGCGGCGGCGGAACTCCTGATCTATTATGTTCCCTGGAGGTTTCAGTATTTATAGGATTTTTTGGCGTAGGTCTCACGTCAGGGGGGTCTCCGGGTTGTCCACGAGGCAGGGGCCCATGTCCAGGGGGTGGGCGCGCCCCCACCCTCGTGGGCAGTCCGGGACTCTCCTGGCCCAACTCTTTTACTCCGGGGGCTTATTTTGGTCCAGAAAAAATCATCAAAATTTGGCACGTCAATTGGACTCCGTTTGGTTTTCCTTTTCTGTAGAACTTAAAAACAAGGAAAAAACGGAAACTGGCACTGGGCTCTAGGTTAATAGGTTAGTCCCAAAAATCATATAAAATAGCATATAAATGCATATAAAACATCCTAGAAGGATAATATAATAGCATGAATACTTCATAAATTATAGATACGTTGGAGACGTATCACCCCCTGCGGTGCGGACGAGCTCGGCGACGCGGCCGAGCCACTCCTCATAGAGATCATCGACGGGGCGGTAGCGCAGGAGTTCGTTTGTGGCGAGGAGTGCGGCCGTGCCTCCATGGGAGCACGACGAGCATGAGACGAAGAACCGGCCGGGGTCAGCGATGGAGTGGCGGTGCGGCCGTCCTGCCGCACCGAAGGATGCAGCGAGGACGCCTGCTGCTCGTTCCCCGCTGGGCCAATGGCAGCATTGGCGGCAGGAGACGGAGAACGACGAGGTGGCCCGCCGACGGGAGCCGTCTGAGCAACGCGGGCGGTGAGGGCAGCCCGACGCTCAGCTCGAGCACGGCGAGCGTCTGCCATGGGGACGACGGAGCGACGGAGCGACGAACTGATGGAAGGGAAGCTACGGCGCACCCCTACCTGGCGCGCCAAATGTCGGATGTGGGGTTCCGGCAAACCCTTAAGGCTCAAACACTGGGGTGCGCGCGAAGTCTTTCCCTCCTACCGATCTTCACCCTAGCTCGCTAAGATCTAGCAGATGAACTCGACGAACTCGCAACACAGAAAGACACGGGATTTATACTGGTTCGGGCCAGCGTTGTGGTGTAATACCCTACTCCAGTGTGGTGGTGGTGGATTGCCTCTTGGGCTGATGATGAACAGTACAGAGGGAAGAACAGCCTCCTGAGGTTGAGGTGTTCTTGTGCTTGGTGTCTTGGCGGGTGAGAGCTAGGTGAACTGCTCGATCGTCCTATCAGATCCCATCCCCCTTACTGTGGTGGCTAGCTCTACTTATATAGGCCCTGGTCCTCTTCCCAAATATTGAGCGGGAAGGGAGCCAACAACGGCGGGCAAATTTGAAGGGGGACAACTAGTACAAGCTATCCTGACAAAAGTGGTCTTCGCATGCGAAAGGCTCTGGTGGTGACGCCGTCTTGGGCTCCACGATGACCTCCGTCTTGCCGTCCTCCTGGTCTTGGTCTTGTTGCACCAATATAGCAACCTTTGCCTGATGCCTCGGTACTCCTCGCCTGCGCCTGCTTCCTTAGCACCAAAGAGGAAACAAGGACGCTGCGCGCGCTGGTGCCCGCCTAGTGTCGATCGTCATGGCTCACGTCACGAGAGCCTCGTGAGGTTCGCCCCGCCTTGATATCTCCGCTCCTCGCGAGCCTGCCTGACTAGGCCGCTCCTGAGGAGGTCTTGCGTCGTCCGCCTCGCGAGGCTTGGCCCCTCGCAAGGGTATTGGATGCCTTGTTGATGAAGATGGGCCGTACGGCCTGCTGGCTTAGCCACGTCGTGGGACGCAGGCAGGCAAGTCTGGGGACCCCCGTTCCCAGAACGCCGACAGCGTCCTTGTTTCCTCTTGGTGCTAAGGAGGTAAGCGCAGGCGCGGAGTACCGAGGCATCAAGCAAAGGTTTCCATATCGGTGCAACGAGACCGAAGACCAGCAGGACGCCAGGACGGAGGTCACCATGGAGCCCAAGACGGCGTCACCGCCAGAGCCCTTTTGCAGGCGAAGACCGCTTTTGTCAGGATAGCTTGTACTAGCTGTCCCCTTTCAAATTGGCCGCCGTTGTTGGCTCCCTTCCCGCTCAATATTTGGGGAGAGGACCAGGGCCTATATAGGTAGAACTAGCCACCATAGTAGGGGGCATCTAGTTCTCACCCACACAAGTTCACAGAGCACAAGAACACCTCAACCTCAGGAGGCTGTTCTTCCCCTTTGTACTGTTCCTCATCAGCCCAAGAGGCAATCCACCACCACACACTGGAGTAGGGTATTACACCACAACGGTGGCCCGAACCAGTATAAATCTTGTGTCTTTGTGTTGCGAGTTCGTCGGGTTCGTCCGCGAGATCTTAGTGAGCTAGGGCGCAGATCGGTAGGAGGGAAAGAACTTCGCGCGCACCCCAGAGTTCGAACCTTAAGGGTTTTGCCGGAACCCAAGATCCGACATTAAGTTTCTTATCAACTCTTTGTCCTAGAACAACACCAACAGCATAATCACTAGCATCACACATAATTTCAAAAGGCAAGTTCCAATCAGGTGGTTGAACAATAGGAGCAGAAATTAAGGCTTTCTTTAGTGTTTCAAAGGCTTCTAGACAATCATCATAAAAACAAAAGGAATATCCTTTTGCAAAAGATTCATAAGAGGCCTAGAAATTTTAGAGAAGTCTTTGATAAATCTCCTATAGAAACCAGCATGACCTAAGAAACTACATATACCTTTTATATCTTTAGGACATGGCATTTTCTCAATTGCATCAACCTTAGCATTGTCCACTTCAATACCTCTTGCAGAAAATTTATGACCCAAGACAATGCCTTCATTAACCATAAAGTGGCACTTCTCCCAATTCAAGACAAAATTTGTTTGTTCACATCTCTGCAAAACTCGATCAAGATTGCTTAAACAATCATCAAAAGACTTCCCATAAACAGAAAAGTCGTCCATGAAAACCTCAACAATCTTTTCACAAAAGTCAGAGAATATAGCAGTCATACATCTTTGAAAGGTAGCATGTGCATTACATAAACCAAAAGGCATATGTCTATAAGCATATGTTCCAAAGGGATAATTAAAAGTGGTCTTTCTTGATCAGGTTGAGAAACAGGTATTTGTGAAAAACCAGAATATCCATCAAGGAAGCAAAAATGTGTGTGCTTAGATAATCTTTCAAGCATTTGATCAATAAAAGTCAAAGGGTAATGATCTTTTTTAGTTGCTTTGTTTAATTTTCTAAAATCAATTACCATTCTATAGCCTGTAACAATTCTTTGTGGAATAAGTTCATTCTTATTATTAGGAACAACAGTAATACCTCCTTTCTTAGGGACACAATGAACATGACTTACCCAGTGAGGGAGTCCTGGACTAAGGGGTCCTCGGGCGTCCGGCCTGTTATCCTCGGGCCGGACAGATGGGCTGTGAAGATACGAAGGCCAAAGACTATACCCGTGTCCGGATTGGACTCTACTTGGCGTGGAAGGCAAGCTAGGCGACCGACTATGAAGATTTCCTCTTATGTAACCGACCCCATGTAACCCTAGATCTCTTCGGTGCCTATATAAACCGGAGAGCATAGTCCGGATGGAGAGATATTCATTACCATATACTCATAGGCCAGACTTATAGGGTTTAGCCATTACGATCTCGTGGTGGATCAACTCTTGTAACACTCATATTCATCAAGATCAATCAAGCAGGCAGTAGGGTATTACCTCCATAGAGAGGGCCCGAACCTGGGTAAACATTGTGTCCCCCGTCTCCTCTTACCATCGATCCTAGACGCACAGTTTGGGACCCCCTACCCGAGATCCGCCGGTTTTGACACCGACATTGGTGCTTTCATTGAGAGTTCCACTGTGCCGTCGACATAAGGCTCGATGGCCCCTTCAATCGTCGGTAATGGCGTTGTTCAGGGAGAAACCTTTCTCCCCGGACAAATGTTTGTGTTCGGCGGCTTCGTACTGTGGGCCAACTCACTTGGCCATCTGGAGCAGGTCGATAGGTACGCCCCTCGACATCAGGTCAGATTTGGAAGCTTGAACTACGTCGCGGATATCCGTGGAGACTTGATCTTCGATGGATTTGAGACCGCGGCGATCGCTCCCGTTCTCTTCGATGAACATGACTTAAATCTGTCATCGGAGCACACCCAGGAGATGGATCCTGTTGCTGCAACGACCTCAGTACCGAAGCAGATCATCCCCTCTGAGGCCATAAAGTCCGCGGCGTTGGAGCTGCACACGGACTCGACATCCTGCAATGCTTGCGTCGATGGAACTCCGGACTCGTCTCCGGCTACACGTTCAGGATCAAGGCGCCTGCGGACACCGAGCTGGATTGGTTATTGATTTTCGAATTTAGCGCCGCAGACATCTTCCAGCATTCGCCTTTGGGTGACATACTAAATTCTTTGAAGAACTTGTCCTTCGAGGAAGACTCACAGCCGAACTATGTTCGGTTTGAGCTAGAGGCAGACGACGAGGAATTTTGCTTCCCACCCTCCACCCACTTCATAGCCACCGTCGATGACTTAACCGACGTGCTTGACTATGGCTCCGAAGACATCACCGGTATGGACGACGATGCTGACAATGAGCAAGGCCAAGACCCGCCATTCACTGGACGTTGGACGGCCACCTCTTCGTACGACGTGTACATGGTTGATACACCCAAAGGATATGGCGACGACAAAGAAGAGCCGGATAAGAACAAACCCTCTGAGACGCAGTCCAAGCGCCGGCGCCCCAAACGCCGTTCTAAGCCTAGTCGCTCAAAGGATGGCAACACTGGCACCGGAGAAAATATGTAACGCCCACGATGCGGCTATATCTCCCACGTGTCGAGGCACGACTTAGAGGCATAACCGCATAGTGGTTTTGTCGCAAGAAGGGTCATCTTCACACTATCCCATGTAATGAACAAGAATGGGATAAAGAGTTGGCTTACAATCGCCACTTCACACAATACATAAATATCAACATACATCATCCAAAATACAATCATATAGACCGACTACGGTCAAAATCCAGATGAAAATAAGACAACCCAAATGCTAGATCCCCGATCGTCCCAACTGGGCTCCACTACTGATCATCAGGAAAAGACACATAGTAACGACCACGTTCCTCGTCGAACTCCCACTTGAGATCGACGCCATCATCTGCACTGGCATCGTCGACACCTGCAACTGTTTTGGAAGTAACTGTGAGTCACGGGGACTCAGCAATCTCACACCCGCGAGATCAAGACTATTTAAGCTTATAGGAAAGGATGGTGTAATGAGGTGGAGCTGCAGCGGCAAAAGCATATATGGTGGCTAACTTGCGCAAAGAGAGCGAGAAGAGAAGCAAAGGAACGGACGTCTTCTAGCAATGACCAAGAAGTGATCCTGAACACCTACTTACGTCATACATAACACAGGCCGTGTTCACTTCCCGGACTCCGCCGAGAAGAGACCATCACGGCTACACACGCAGAGCATGTATTTTAATTGGGTCAAGTGACAAGTTATCTACTACCGGACATTAACAAATTCCCATCTGCCTCATAACCGCGGGCACGGCTTTCGAAAGATATTACCCTGCAGGGGTGTCCCAACTTAGCCCATCATAAGCTCTCACGGTCAACGAAGGATAAACCTTCTCCCGGAAAGACCCGATCAGTCTCGGAATCCCGGTTTACAAGACATCTCGACAATGGTAAAACAAGACCAGCAAAGCCGCCCGAATGTGCCGACAAATCCCGATAGGAGCTGCACATATCTCGTTCTCAGGGCACACCGGATAAGTCAAGCTATGAGTAAAACCAGACCTCGAGTTTCCCCGAGGTGGCCCCGCAGGCTGCTCGGTTCGGACCAACACTCGAAGGAGCACTGGCCCGGGGGGGGGGGGTTAAAATAAGATGACCCTCGGGCTCGCGAAAACCCGGGGGAAAAGGCTTAGGCGGCAAATAGTAAAACCAAAGTTGGGCCTTGCTGGAGGAGTTTTATTCAAGGCGAACTGTCAAGGGGGTCCCATAAATCACCCGACCGTGTAAGGAACGCAAACTCAAGGAACATAATCCCGGTATAACAGTAACTAGGGCGGCAAGAGTGGAACAAAACACCAGGCATAAGGCCGAGCCTTCCACCCTTTACCAAATATATATGGATGCATTAATTAAATAAGAGATATTGTGATATCCCAACATATCCATGTTCCGACATGGAACAAACTTCGACTTCACCTGCAACTAGCAACGCTATAAGAGGGGCTGAGCAAAAGCGGTAACTTAGCCAAACAACGGTTTACTAGGAGAGGATGGTTAGAGGCTGACATGGCTGAAATAGGAGACATGATATAGCAAGAGATAGGTAGCGAGCATGGCAATAGAGCGAACAACTAGCATAGCAAAGATAGAAGTGATTTCGAGGGGTGGTCATCTTTCCTGCAAGATTCTCAGAGTTGTCGAAAGCTTGATCCTCGTAAGCGTACTCGACAGGTTCCTTGTTCACGAACTCGTCTCCCGGCTCTACCCAAGACAAGAAAACAAACAAACGGAACCACAATCAACAACGAGAAATGCGCAAGCAACATGATGCAAAACATGTATGATATGCAAGATATGATATGCGATGCATATGCGTGCTCCGGAAGGAAAATGATGAACATGGCAGTAACTTGGCAAACCAAGCATGCCACTGGAAAGATGAGATGATTTCGGTCGAAATCGATATAAAGATCACCGGAATCGGATGCACGGTTTGCAAATGGCAAGCAAAACAAGAATGACACTAAACTGCGATAAACAGCAAGATAGCACTTAAAATGCAACAAACAACAAAGCTACAGCACCCCAACATAGCAAGAAAGCACATGGAAGTAATCTACAGGAGATGCTTGACAAAATATGAACACTGAGCTACGGCTAGTTCACAAAATATCAAGCTCAAACAAGCATGGCAAAAGTGCAAAAGATTACAGGTTCACAGACTTGGTGAAAAACTGGACATGGCAGAAAACAGCATCAGGTAGCAATGTTCAGAGCATGAAATCAACATCCTATAGGAACTTAACATAGCAAAACAAGGCATGGCAGTGTTCTACTAAATGCACATGACAAAAGTCCCTTACTGACTATAAGCTAAAAAGGACCAGAAGATATGGTGGGAAGCATGTAAACATAGCAAGTTTCGTTATCAGGTTTCAGACTTAGCAGAAAACAGAGCATGGCAGAAATATTAATATGTAGGCCTCTTTGTGAGCTTGATGCACTCACTACAGAGCAATGCATGACAAACCAAGCATACCTACAGCAAGATGGAATGTTTATGAAGCTGTCCATGGCAAGAACAATTGCATAGCATGTATGGATCAACTACAATAAGCTTGGCAAAAATGCATATCATGTTAAGAATCTGCCAGAAATATTTTATAGCAAAAGTAGAGCAAGATTGAGTCATGCTATGGTACTCTAAAATTGCAAACAATTGCAGGAATGGATCAATTACAACTATAGCTACAAAACATCCTTACTGAACATCTCCAAAATATGCATGGATCTCTCTGTAGCATCAAGTTTACATGGCAATAAAATTACAGCAGACAAGGACTTGAGAAATCACCGTCCCTGAAATCAGAATTATTACGGGACCTACTTTGCATGCTTGTGCTAGCCACCACAGAGATCACAAAAATACATGGACTACACCACTGGAAAGATGACATGGCATACTTCAAAACACATGTAGAGCTCATGCTCAAAAGATGCACAGATAAAATGATACAAAAATGACAAATCTCCAAGTTCTGTCAAGAACCAGAGAATAACAGCAACTAGCCCTCTTCCAACGAAGATTTGGGCATCAAGATGACCTCTAATGAACATGGTTCAATTGAACAAAATGAAGATCATCACAAGACGAACAATTTGACATATTATACGCGTGAATCGGAGCTACATGCATAGAGTTATAGCATCAGGAACAGGAGCACATGCAGAGAAAATTTCATGACTTAGCAAAAACGGAGGGGGGTCTCGGGTCAACCTTTGACCAGATCGGGATCGCGGTCAACAGGAGCTCGAGCTCGCCGGCTCGGTCGATGGCGACGGCGAGGCAGGGGCCGGCGGGGCCGACCGCGGCGAGGGGGACCGGGGCCGGAGGAGGGGCCCGGCCGGAGGCGGTGGCGCCCGGAGCGGCGGACGGCGGAGGGGAGCACGGCCGGCGGCGGAGCACCCGAGGGCGGCGGCGGCGGCGAGGAAGACCGGCGGGTCGGCGGGGCCGGGCGACCGGCGGCGGCGGCGACACGCGCGGGCGCGGGCGCGCTCGCGGGCGCGCGGCGGCGGGATGGGCCGGCTGGCCCGATCCGGGCCCGGCGGGATGGGCCGGCTGGCCCGATCCGGGCCCGGCGGGCCTGGCGCGGCGGGATCGGCGGCGGGGGCAACGTGGCGCGGCGCCACTGGCCGGGAGCGGCGGCGCGTTTGTCCGGCGGGCGCTGGACGCGTCCGCCCGCGGAGAGGGGAATTTAGGGTTACGGGAGACTGCGATTTCGTTTTCGGGATGCCCACCTATAAATAGGTAGAGGAAGCTAGGAGACTCCAAATGAGGTGCGGTTTTCGCCCACACGATTGTGATCAAACGACCTAGAGCAAGGAAGAGAGTTTGGTGGGTTTTGGGCTGGTTTTAGAGGGGGGTTTTGCTGGATACTCAAATGGGCTTTGCGGATGCCCGGTTAACCGTTGGAGTACCAAACGACCTCCGAATGGAACGAAACTTGACCGGTAGTCTCCGGGTGGTATAAGAAGACCACTTGACAAGCCTCGGTCCATTCCGAGAAAGTTTGACACACGCACACGAAAGAAAACAAGAGGGGTGCACCAGAGGAGATAGGAGCGCCGGATTGGAAAACGGACAACGGGGAAAATGCTCGGATGCAAGAGACGAACACGTATGCGAATGCAATGCACATGATGACATGATATGAAAATGCATGACATGAAAAAATACAAAACGAAAAAACAAAACCCGACAACGGAGGGAAAAACATATCACATAGCCGAAAATGGCAAGAGTCGGAGTTACAAATATGGCAAGTTACATGCGGGGTGTTACAAAATAGTACTCCGGGCGACGCCGAAAACAACGAAGACCCTGTCAGCGCTACATCCGAACAGGAGGAACATGACAACACGCAAGACAACCCTGATGAACATGCCATAGAAGATAACTCGGAGGACGATAGTTACCATCCACCCTCCGAAGAGGAGACAAGCCTCGGCAATGAAGACTTCACCATGCCGGAGGACCCTCTGGAGCAGGTGCGCTTTAAGCTTCAGCTCATAGCCACTTCAAGGAGCCTGAAAAAGACACAACAGCAGCTTCAAGCTGAACAAGACTTGCTCGTCGACAGATGGACCGACGTCCTGACAGCCGAAGAATACGGCCTCAAGCGCCCAGCCAAGAGCTACCCGAAACGCAGACTGCTATCTTAATTTGATGAGGAGGCACCGGAACACATATCTCCCTCGCGTAATGCGGAACGACCACCGCGTGGTCGAGACGGCCGACCGGCCACCCCGCGGTCGGGATAAAGCGGCAACTCAGGCCGAACAGCAGCCTGCCCCACCACCCCGCAAAAATAAAGACGAAAGAGTTCGGGGTCACACGTACGACCTTCGGCAGACCCTAGACAGTAGAGCAGGACATACAAGACCGATCTACGGATCGCGAGGACGTGCCTCGAGGCATAACGATGGCTACCTATTCGGACGTGACAAACCTAATCATGCCCGGGCCGAATGCCGCAGACGGACTCCATCAGAGCTCCGCCACGATGCGGCCCGCTATAGAGGCGCCGCACACCCTCTCTGCTTCACAGACGAGGTGCTGGATCATGAATTCCCCGAGGGGTTCAAGCCTGTCAACATTGAATCATACGACGGCACAACCGATCCCGCAGTATGGATCGAGGATTTTATTCTCCATATCCATATGGCTTGAGGAGATGACCTCCACGTCATCAAATACCTCCCATTAAAGCTCAAAGGACCAGCTTGACACTGGTTAAACAGCCTGCCTGAAAACTCCATCGGCAGCTGGGAGGACTTGGAAGAGGCTTTCCTTGATAACTTCCAAGGAACTTATGTTCGACCACCGGACGCCGATGACTTAAGCCACATAGTTCAACAACCTGGAGAATCAGCCAGAAAATTCTGGACTAGGTTCCTAACCAAAAGAACCAGATCGTCGACTGTCCGGATGCCGAAGCCTTAGCGGCCTTTAAGCATAGCATCCGGGACGAATGGCTCGCCCGCCACCTCGGCCAAGAAAAACCGTGGTCCATGGCAGCCCTCACGGCACTTATGACCCGCTTTTGCGCGGGAGAAGATAGTTGGCTGGCTCGCAGTACAAACACAGCCAACGAAACAAACCCCTCTGAGGTCAAAAATAGTGCCGGCAAGCTACGGCGCAGCAGAAACAAACGCCGAAGCAATGGTGATAACACCGATGACACAACAGTTCATGCCGGATTCAGTGGCTCTAAGTCCGGCCAGCGAAAGAAGCCCTATAAAAGGAGCAGCAGAAAACCATCCACCTTGGACCGCATACTCAATCGTCCTTGCCAAATACATGGCACCCCAGACAAACCGGCCAACCATACTAAAAGAGATTGTCGGGTCTTTAAACAAGCCAGCAAGGTAAATAGCAGAAACAAAGAAGGGGAATCACAGAGCGAGGACGATGACGAAGAGCCCCGGCAGCCGAACACCGGGGGGCAAAAGAAATCCCCCCCTCAAGTCAAAACGGTGAACATGATATACGCTACACATATCCCCCAAAAGGAGCGCAAACGCGCACTGAGGGACGTCTACGCGGTAGAGCCCGTCGCCCCGAAATTCAATCCGTGGTCATCATTCCCAATCACCTTCGACCACCGAGACTATCCAACTAGCATCCGGCATGGCGGTTCAGCCGCATTGGTCCTCGACCCAATCATCAACGGATTTCACCTGACTCGAGTCCTAATGGACGGTGGTAGCAGCCTCAACCTACTCTATCAGGATACAGTATGTAAAGTGAGAATTGACCCCTCACAAGTCAAGCCCACGAGGACTACCTTTAAAGGAGTCATACCAGGCGTAGGGGCCCGTTGTACGGGCTAAATAACGCTAGAGGTAGTATTCGGTCCCCCGGATAACTTCCGAAGCAAAGAACTAATCTTCTATATCGTCCCATTTCGCAGTGGCTATCACGCACTGCTCAGACGAACCGCATTTGCTAGATTCAACGCGGTGCCGCATTATGCTTATCTCAAGCTCAAGATGCCCAGTCGACGTGGCGTCATTACAATAAACGGAAACACGGAACGCTCCCTCCGTACGGAGGAGCACACCGCCGCCCTAGCAGCAGAAGTACAGAGTGGCCTTCTCAAGCAGCACTATAATCCGGCTGCCAAGCCCTTGGACATCATTAAGAGGGTCCGAATTACACTGCAGCAGGATAGCTCGGCTCGTCACGGGCCAAACTAGCAATTTGGCCTCCCTCCCAGCCCTGACGAGGTAATGGTACTAGTACCGCGCGCATATAAACTACGCACTCGAAAGCCCATGGGTACTGACGGAGGCACAACGCGCTCACGATCCACAGTACGGCTTGATAGACCCTAGGATTCGCACGCTTCTGCTTTTTCTTTTTATGGGTTTTCTTCTCTTTTCAAGGTCCATACGGACGACCCGCTCGCAGAACACAGCAAGGAGGCAAGGAACTTTGGCATACAAGGGAACCCCAGGTGGTCTCTAGTAAACGATTAATATACTTGTTTTACATACCCGCATGCAGCTCGCCCTTGGTTACGTCATGTCAAATAGCCTTACTTGCTTATCGCATTACTTATACAAAGTACGCCTCGACGTACTGATTACGTCACAACGGTGAATAAATGGTGGCGTCAGCTCATTACTTAATTTTTTCCATTTCCTCACCTCAGTATCTATTACTCATTGCACACGTACACTATGGTACGTACTAATATGCCAGGGGCTCCATTATACCCCCCATCATGGCAATAAAAGTCCGAACACTTTTTCAGTATAGTTCCGCACCCCGAACTTATAGCATTATATGCATTGGCTCCGAATCATGTCTTTGGTCAATAGTTGGGTTGCCCGGCTCCTGTGCTTACTACCTTACGTTCCGCTATATCGGCTAGGGTAGTAAAGGGAGAACTACTGCGATTGTGTCCCGGTTCTTCCGGACGAGCACCTCAGTAGAGAAAGCCAAAAACTGACTGTCATGATGCGGCGAGAGCCGGTCAGCTGTTCGCGAGGTTCCAAATCGTTGGAGATTTTTCCCGCTTCTTGCGAAGAATCGGTTCTTCCAATTAGGCGTGTATAGCGCCCCTAATTCGGCCTTCCGAACACCAGGGGCTTTGCCAGCTTTATTAATTGTGAAACTCCTATGGCTAAGTGGGGGCGGTAAAGGCCGCATAGTCTGATTGCCTTGTTCGTTGCGCTAAACACCTCCTTTGAAGGACCAGAAGGTGGAGTAAAGATGTTTAGATTTATCCCGAACACCCCCGTACTATCTACGTGGGGGCAGAAGCCGACAACTGGTCATCCCTCAGATTTAATAAACGGCCGCACATGAGGTAAAATTTAAAATCATAAACATTATACTACATAACATCTTTGTTCCATATTACAGGGCAAGATAATACACATGTTCTTATGGGAATATAATATCCTTTGAACATTGCTCCGCTGCAAGGCGGGACCCCTCCAGGACACCATCAAAATAGTGCTCGGGTCGACGATGCTCCTTGCCCTCTGGCGGTCCCTCGGTCATCAGCTTCTTGACATCCAGCTTCGCCCAATGCGTCTTGACGCGGGCAAAGGCCATACGCGCACCTTCAATACAGATCGACTGCTTCACGGCTTCGAGCCGCGGACATGCTCTCACAAGCCGCTGCACAAGTCTGAAGTAGCTGCTAGGTATAGGATCGGCAGGCCACAGCCGGACTATAAAATCCTTCATGGCTAACTCTGCCAACCTGTGCAGCTCGACCAACTGCTTTAGCTGGTCGCTGAAGGGCACCGGATGTTTGGATCCCAGATATTGGGACCAGAACAGCTTCTCCGTAGACATCCCTTCCTCGGCTCTATAATGCTCGGCCGCATCCGACACACTATGCGGCAGACCTGTAAATGCCCCTAGAAAACCAAAATTCAGGATAAGTACAAGGGACGTTGCTTCTACACGCTTGCTCTGCATGGTGAAGAACTTACCCGCCGCAATCTTCTTGGCCATCTCGATTTCCTGGAGGGCGCTCTGGGCTTCGGCTCGCGCATCCTGAGCGCTCTGGCGAGCCTTCACCAATTCGGACTCTTGCGCCTTACAATCGCTCTCCAGGGCCTCAAATCTCTCTATCGCGCCCTGGAGCTGTTGCTGCGCCTCGCCAACCCGGGCCTCGTGCTTCTCGCGCGAGACGCGCTCTTTGGCCGCTTTGTCCTCGGCCTCGGCTAGCGCCTTCTTAAGGGTTGCCACCTCGGTTGCGGCCCCTAAGAAAGTATATAACACTTTCAAGTCCGTCGGACTACTCCTTTTTTCAAAATGAATCCACAGGTTACTGCATACCTTGGCTATCCTCCAACTGCTTCTTCACGCGGCCGAGCTCCTCCTCGGCCCGCTCAAATTTCTGCTTCAGTCCGGAGACCTCCGCAGCATGAGCAGTGGCAGCCTGCAGCGATACCTGCTTATTCACATAGACACCTCATGTTAGACTCCTGCGATTTTTTTGATCCTCTGTTCGGCTTTTCTTCCCGAACACCAAACAGAGTATCAGGGGCTACTGTCTATACTGTGATATTTTTCCTATAATCACATTGCTTACCTCAAAGCCCGTTAGAAGGCTAGTGCAGGCTTCGGTCAGTCCGCTTTTAACGGACTGAACCTTCTCTATTACCGTGTCCATAAGGACACGATGTTCATCCACGATAGAGGCGCCTCGTAGCGCCTCCAGCAGATTATCCGGTGCCTCTGGTTGGACAGAGGTCACCGGTGGAACAGGCACACCCCCTCCTGGTGGGGAATGCCGTTCGCTGGACCCCGGAGCCGTATAGATTTCCGGAATGGTATCCGGCTGAGGGCTGAAGGGAACTCGGGCCCCATCACCAGTCCCCATGGGGGCTTTTCCCCCATGTCTCTGGCGTCCAAGGAGTCATCCTGGGGCGTCACCCCGATGTTCTCCCCCCAGCCTGGGAAAGTCTTTTTGGACACCACCTCGTCATCACCCTTGGGTGAGACGGAATGAGCAGGTGGCTGAGACATGCTAGCCATCTCCTCCGTGTCCAGCGAATCCTCTATCGAGGATCGCGGAGAGCCATCGTGCGCCGGACTGCAAGGACAAAGTTTACAATATGTCAATATTACAAACCAGAAAGGCCAGACGTTTGCGGATTCTGATACTTATGAGGCAGCCCGAGGTTTGGTCCGGCGAGGTCGTTCTGGACTGCTGTCAACATCCCACGCGGAGTTATCCGCGAGGGAGCCTTTAACCCTCTTAGGCGCTTTCGCCTCCGGACTTGTAGGGGTCACTCTATTCTTTTTCCCTGCTTCAGGTGGGGAGTCGTTTTCTTCTTCCTCTTCATCGCCGTCGTCAGCGGACGAAGAGGAAGTCTCGCTTCCGGACGTCTCGTCCGGAGTGCTTCTCCGGCGAAGGCCCTTCTTGGCCCCTTGGGCCGCCTTCTTAGCCGTCTTCTCCGGCACCTCATAAGGTGCAGGGAACAACATCTTCTCCAATAATGAAAATTCTTGGTCCTCGGGCAGCGGAGCCGGACAGTTAATCTCCTCGGCCAACTTAATCCAGGCCTAAAAATAGGGGAAGGAAGCTTAAATTTCCTCTCAAAATATGCTAGTAGGGGATACTCCTTGAAAGCATTAAGGGAACTGACCGCGTTGGGCTGGCGCTCTAAGCTAAGCCCGCGGTCTTCGGTCGTAGGCGGTGGCGTCTCGCCGGCCTTGAAGAGCACCTTCCAGATTTCTTCGTGCGTCGTGCCGAAGAGCTCCAGTAGCGTCTGGTGCTTGGCCGGCTCGAACTCCCACAAATTACAAGTTTGGCGTTGGCACGGAAGGACCCGACGAACAAGCATGACCTGGATCACGTTGACGAGCTTGATTTTCCTTTCTATCATGTTCTGGATGCATGTCAGGAGCCCAGTCAGCTCGTCCGAGGGACCCCAGGTTAGGCCCCTCTCTTGCCAGGAGGTGAGCCGCATCGGGATTCCGGATCGGAATTCGGGGGCCACCAACCAGTCAGCGTCACGCAGCTCGGTGATATAGAACCACCTCGATTGCCACCCCTTCACCGTCTCCACAAACGAACCTTCGGGCCAGGTGACGTTGGGAATCTTGCCCCCCATAGCGCCTCCACACTCTGCTTGTTGACCGCGCACTACTTTCGGCCTCACATTGAAGGTCTTTAGCCACATGCCGAAGTGAGGCGGGATGCGGAGAAAAGCCTCACAAACGACGATAAACGCCGAAATGTTGAGGATCAAGTTGGGGGCTAGGTCATGAAAATCCAGCCCATAGTAAAACATCAACCCGCGGACGAATGGGTGAAGAGGGAACCCAAGCCCGCGGACGAGTGTGTGAGAAACACAACCCTCTCGTGGGGCTCGGGAGTGGGGACGATCTGTCCCTTGGCCGGGAGTCGATGAGCGATCTCTTTGGCCAGATATCTGGCCTCCCGGAGCTCCTTGATATCCATCTTCTTGACGGAAGAGGCCATCCACTTACCTCCAACCCCGGATCCAGACATCTTTGGAGTACTTTCTTGAATGAGGGAAAAGCTAAAGCTTGGGCGCTGGAGCTCGAGGACGGAAGGGCTGGGGAAGAGAAAGGACGTGGGTAAAAGAGGGGAATCCTTAGCCCCTAATAGAGGCCGCGAATGTCAAGCGCCTCCCCGCTCGCCTTAAACTCGCCTATTCCCAAGGGCCGTGCAAACGGCGCGGTTAGGTTACCCATGCTCGCATTGATGAGAATCCTGCAATAGGGGGACACGATCTCTGCTTCGACAAGACGTGCCAGTAGCAACCACGTTTTGAAACGTGGGATGGCAGGTAAAAAAAGGTTCGAGATTATGGCCGGATAGACGTAATGTCGTGTTGTGAAAAGCTGTCAGCAGATTAGGTTCGTGCAAATATTATATTCTCTCCGCGGTTGTGTGTGGAATGTGTAACAGGTCCGGATACAATCGTCGCATCCGAAGACTATCTTGGAGTTCGGAAGAAGGGGAACCCGCCTTGCAATGCCGAAGACAATCTGCGCGCCGGACTCCTCATCATTGAAGCCAGTTTCAGGGGCTACTGAGGGAGTCCTGGACTAAGGGGTCCTCGGGCGTTCGGCCTGTTATCCATCGGGCCGGACTGATGGGCTGTGAAGATACGAAGGCCAAAGACTATACCCGTGTCCGGATTGGACTCTACTTGGCGTGCAAGGCAAGCTAGGCGACCGACTATGAAGATTTCCTCTTATGTAACTGACCCCATGTAACCCTAGATCTCTCCGGTGCCTATATAAACCGGAGAGCATAGTCCGGATGGTGAGATATTCATTACCATATACTCATAGGCCAGACTTCTAGGGTTTAGCCATTACGATCTCGTGGTAGATCAACTCCTGTGACACTCATATTCATCAAGATCAATCAAGCAGGAAGTAGGGTATTACCTCCATAGAGAGGGCCCGAACCTGGGTAAACATTGTGTCCCCCGTCTCCTATTACCATCGATCCTAGACGCACAGTTTGGGACCCCCTACCCAAGATCCGCTGGTTTTGACACCGACACCCAGCTACTATCAGCTATAGGATAGATTATACCTGCTTCGAGAAGTTTTAATGATTCTATTCTTACCACTTCTTTCATCCTCGGGTTTAACCGACGTTGGTGATGAACAACGGGTTTAGCATCAGGTTCCATATTAATTCTGTGCTGACATAGAGTGGGACTAATGCCCTTTAAATCATCAAGAGTATATCCAATAGCAGCTCGGTGCTTCCTTAGAACTTTCAATAATCTTTCTTCTTCATGTTCTGAAAGGTTAGCACTGATAATAACAGGATATATCTTCTTTTCATCAAGATAAGCATATTTAAAAGTGTATGGCAATTGTTTTAATTCAAACACAGGATCACCTTTAGGTGGAGAGGACCTCCTAGAGTTTCAATAGGCAAATTGTGTTTAAGCAGAGGACGTTGTTCAAATTTTTTTTATCTATTTCATTTCTTTCATGCATATGTAAATCATTTTCATGGTCTAGCAAATATTGTTCTAAAGGATCAGTAGGTGGTACAACAATACAAGCAAGACCAATTAATTCATTCTTTCTAGGCAATTCTTTTCATGAAGCTTTCTACTTAACTTGGAAAAAATAAATTCACGAGATTCATCACCAAAACTAACACCGACAGTTTGTTTCTCACAATCTATTTTAGCATTAACGGTGTTCAAGAAAGGTCTACCAAAGATAATGGGACAAAAGTCATCTTGTGGGGAACCAAGAACAAGAAAATCAGTAGGGTATTTTATTTTCCCACACAAGACTTCAACATCTCTAACAATGCCAATTGGTGATATAGTGTCTCTATTGGAAAGTTTAATACTAACATCTATGTCTTCTATCTCTGCGGGTGCTATGTCATTCATAATTTGTTGATATAAGGTGTAAGGAATAGCACTCACACTAGCACCTATGTCACATAAACCATGATAGCAGTGATCTCCTATTTTAACTGAGATGATGGGCATGCCAACAATAGGTCTATGTTTATCCTTTTTATCAGGTTTGGCAATTCTAGCAGCTTCTTCACAAAAGTAAATAACATGCCCATCCATATCTTAAGAGATCTTTAACCATAGCAATACTAGGTTCTACTTTAATTTGTTCATCAGGTTTAGGTGTTCTAATATAGCTTTGGTTAACCACAGTTAAAACTTTAGCATGTTCCTTCATCCTAACAGGGAAAGGTGGTTTCTCAATATAAGCAGAAGGAACAGCTGGATCAACATTGTAAAGTATAGTTTCTTCTTTAACTGGTATTGGTTCTTTAATTTCTTCTTCAATAGGTGGGTGATATTTAAACCACTTCTCTTTAGGGAGATCAACATGAGTAGCAAATGATTCACAGAAGGAAGCTACTATCTCAGAGTCAAGTCCATATTTAGTGCTAAACTTTTGAAAAGCATCGATATCCATAAAAGATTTAACACAATCATACTTAAGCTTAATACCTGACTCTTTACCTTCGTCGAGTTCCCAATCTTCAGAGTTGCATTTAATTCTTTCCAAAATATCCCACCGGAATTCAATAGTCTTCTTTATAAAAGAACCAGCACAAGAAGTATCAAGCATGGTTTGATCATTACGAGAAAGCCGAGCATAAAAGTTCTGGATAATAATTTCTCTTGAGAGCTCATGATTGGGGCATGAATATAATATTGACTTAAGCCTCCCCCAAGCTAGAGCGATACTTTCTCCTTCACGAGGCCAAAGATTATATATATAATCCCGATCACGATGAACTAGATGCATAGGATATTTTTTTGGTGGAGCTTCAATTTCAATCGATTCCAATTCCAAGATCCAATATCATCGCATAGCCTATACCATGCCAATGCTTTTCCCTTCAAAGATAAAGGGAAAACCTTTTTAATAACTTCATTCCTGGGTAAACCTACAAGCTTGAACAATCCACAAATTTGTTCTACATATATCAAGTGCATATCAGGATGTTCGGTTCCATCTCCTGCATAAGGATTAGCTAGCAGTCGTTCTATCATACCCGAAGGAATTTCATATTCAAAATTTTCAGTAGGTGTAGTAGGTTGAGGGGTAGCTAATTATGGTTTCGGTCGAGGTGAAGATACCCCGAACAAACCCCTCAAAGGATTGTTTTCCATAGTAACATGTGATAATAAATTTCAGCACACTATATAAATGTTTCCTTACCAAATTCCACTTACCAAAGGCGCTTCACTCCCCGGCAACGGCGCCAGAAAATAGCCTTGATGACCCACAAGTATAGGGGATCAATTTTAGCTCTTTTCGATAAGTAAGAGTGTTGAACTCAACGAGGAGCAGAAGGAAATGACAAGTAGTTTTCGGTAAGGTAATATCTGCAAGTGCTGAAATTGTAAGTAGCGGAGTAGTTTGATAGCAAGATAATTTGATGAGCAAGTAACGATAGTAGTAACAAAAGTGCAGAAAGGTAACCCAATCCTTTTGAGGCAAAGGAAAGGCCAAAACGGTCTCTTATGATAAGCAAAGCGTTCCTGAGGGTACATGGAAATTTCATCTAGTCACTTTCACCATGTTGGTTCGATTTGTGTTCGCTACTTTGATAATTTGATATGTGGGTGGACTGGTGCTTAGGTGCTATTTTTACTTGAACAAACCTCCTACTTATTATTAACCCTCCCGCAAGCATCTGCAACTACGAAAAAAGTATTAAGAATAAATTCTAACCCTAGCATTAAACTTTTGGATCCAATCGGTCCCTTACGGAATAGCGCATAAACTAGGGTTTAAGCTTCTATCACTCTCGCAACCCATCATCTAATTGCTACTCCACAATGCATTCCCTTAGGCCCAAATATGGTAAAGTGTCATGTAGTCGACGTTCATATGACACCACTAAGGGAATCACAACATACATACTATCAAAATATCGAACATATATCAAGTTCACATGATTACTTGCAACATGATTTCTCCCGTGACCTCAAGAACAAAAGAAACTACCCACAAATAATAATCATGCTCAAGATCATAGGGGTATTAAATAACATACTGGATCTGAACATATAATCTTCCACCAAATAAACCATATAGTAACCAACTACAAGATGTAATCAACACTACTAGTCACCCACAAGCACCAATCCATAGTTCCGGTAACAAGATTGAACACAAGAGATGAACTAGGGTTTGAGATGAGATGGTGATGAAGATGTTGATGGAGATTGCCCTCCCCAAGATGGGAGAGTTGTTGGTGATGATGTTGACGATGATTTCCCCCTCCGGGAGGGAAGTTCCCCCGGCAAAATCGCTCCACCAGAGGGCAAAAGTGCTCCTGCCCAAGTTCCGCCTCGAGACGGCGGCGCTCCGTCCCGAAAGTCTTCTCCTTAATTTTTCTAGTTCAAACGACCTATATACCAGAAGATGGGCACCGGAGGTGGGCCTGGGTGAGCACACCCACCCGGGCGCGCCTGGGCTCCCTGGCGCGCCTAGGTGGGTTGTGCCTACCTGGTGGGCCCCCTCTGGTAGTTATTTGCTCCAATATTCCTCCAATATTTCATAAAAATTCCTCATGAAGTTTCATCTTGTTTGGAGTTGTGCAGAATAGGTGGCCTGACATAGCTTTTCCAGGTCCAGATCTCCAGCTACCGGAATTCTCCCTCTTTGTGTATACCTTGCATATTATGAGAGAAAAGGCATTAGAATTACTTCAAAAAGCATTATTATGGATAAAAACATCATAAATAACAGTAATAAAACATGATGCAAAATGGACGTATCATGGAGTAATAGTTGTAGATGCAGGCAGGAGTCGGTCTACTAATCTTGGACGTGATGCCTATATAATGATCATTACCTGGATATCATCATGATTATTTGAAGTTCTATCAATTGCCCAACAGTAATTTGTTCACCCACCGTTTGCTATTTTTCTCAAGAGAAACCACTAGTGAAATCTACGGCCCCCGGGTCTCTTTCTCATATTATTTGCCTTTGCGATCTATTTTCCTTTGCTTATATTTTAAGATCTATTAAACCAAAAATACAAAAATACCTTGTTGCAATTGATTTTATTTGGCGTTCAATCTATATTATAAATATTTATTACTCTCTCACGTCTGTTTGCCAACTTCTTGCACCGTTCGAAAGGGATTGACAACCCCATTTACACGTCGGGTTGCGAGTATTTGTTATTTGTGTGCAGGTGCTGTTTACGTTGTGTTGCTTGTTTCTCCTACTGGTTCGATAACCTTGGTCTCATCACTGAGGTAAATACCTACCGTCGCTGTGCATCATCCCTTCCTCTTTGGGGAAATACCGACGTAGCTTCAAGCCGCATCAAAAGGAATTTCTGGCGCCGTTGCCGGGGAAGATCTTCAACATATACCAGGTTCCTAATCACAAATCTCATCTCCTCACAATTTACATTATTTGCCATTTTCCTCTCCCCCACTTCACAAAAATTTTCCATTTTATTCGCCCTCTTTTTTGTTCACTGTTTTCTTGCCGGATCTGTTTTTTTGTGCGTTCTTGTTTGCGTAGTTATGACGCCTCAAAGAAAATATTATGATGTTCCTTACCCCAATATTTTGCTTGAAATTGAGAAAAGTACTAAGGAATATATGACTACACAATTTGAGCATAATAAGTATTTTACTGAAGAACTAAGGAACACTCCGTTGTGTTGGATGCTATAACAAAGCAACTTGATGACATTAGTAAAGAAGTTTGCAATCTCTTTGCTCAAAGTTTGCTAGGAAAAATATCCGATGCACAAGCTACCCTAGTAAATCAAATGGACGCTAAACCAATTTCATTAGAAGATAAAAGTGATAAAGATCTTAAAATGATTGGTATTTGCTCAAAGTTTGCTATGAAAAAGGGACTTGAGAAGAGTCAACTTTAGCTAGAAGGCGTCCTGATAATTCGGAGGGTGAAAATCTTGTTGAGAAAATTGATAAAAGTGGGTTTGAAGAGGTCAAGACTTTAACTAGTGATGTGCCCACTCTTTTGGATTACAAAGACTTTAATTATGATAGTTGCTCTTTGATTGATTGTATTTCTTTGTTGCAATCCATGATAAATTCACCCCATGCTTATGAACAAAATAAAGCTTTTACTAAACATATTGTCGATGCTATGATGAAAGCTTTTGAAGAAAAGTTGGAATTAGAAGTATCAATTCCTGGAAAATTACATGATAAGTGGGAACCTACTATCAAAGTCAAGATTAAAAATTATGAGTGTTTTGCTTTGTGTGACTTGGGTGCTAGTGTTTCTACAATTCTGAAATCTTAATGTGATGTGCTTAGTCTTACCGATATTGAAGAATGTTTTTTAAATTTGCACTTGGCGGATTCTACTATTAAAAAGCCTATGGGAAGAATTAATGATGTTCTTATTCTTGCAAATAGGAATTATGTGCCCATAGATTTTATTGTTCTTGATATTGATTGTAATCCGTCTTGTCCAGTTATTCTTGGTAGACCGTTTTTATGCACTATTGGTGCCGTGATTGATATGAAAGAAGGCAATATTAAATTTCAATTTCCACTAAGGAAGGGTATGGAACACTTCCCTAGAACAAGAATTAGGCCATCTTATGAATCAATCATGAGGGTATCTTATGGATCTCGAAACAAAGATGACCAAACTTAGATCTTTGCTTTATGCCTAGCTAAGGGCGTAAAACAATAACGCTTGTTGGGAGGCAACCCAATGAATAAAATTTATTTTTGTCTTTTGCTTTCTGTTCTTGAGTGTTTGCACAATTATGATACTGTTATGATTGTGTCATTTGTGTTTTAATTAGTGTCTGTGCCAAGTAAAGCCTTTAGGATCTTCTTGGGTGATAGTTGTTTGATCTTGCTGAAAAAACAAAAACTTTCGCTCTCATGAAAACAATTCTCATTTTTAACCAGAGTGTGATATTATAACAATTATTTTTTCAGAAGATTAATATACAAATTTCCTAGGTTTTCCTAATTTCTCAAGATTTTTGGAGTTTTAGAAGTATTCAAAATATCCAAATAACTACAGGCTGTTCTGTTTTTGACAGATACTGTTTTCTTTGCGTTGTGTGCTTGTTTTGATGATTCTATGGTTTTCTTTGATGAGTTTTTGCCATAGAAAAGTTGGAATACAGTAGATATAATGCAAGAATAAAATATGAATTGGTTTGACATAGTACTTATAGTAGTGATTTGTTTTCTTATACTAACAGATCTCACGAAGGTTTTGTTGGAGTTTTGTGTGATTGAAGTTTTCAAATTTTGGGTTATCTTACGATGGATGAAGGAATAAGGAGTAAGAAGAGCCTGGGCTTGGGGATGCCCATGGCACCACAAGCTATTATCCAAAGAGAAGCAAGAAACTAAGCTTGGGGATGCCCCGAGTGGCATCCCCTCTTTCTTCTAACGACCATCGGTATTTTACTCGAAGCTATATTATTATTCGTCACATACTATGAGTTTTGCTTGGAGCATCTTGTATGATATGAGTCTTTGCTTGTTTTGTTTTATTTTTTAAGTCTTAATTCCTTGCTGGACACACCTATTTGAGAGAGCCAAAATTATGCCATGACTTGTTAGAATTGCTCTCTATGCTTCATTCAAATTTTTATGAGCTATGGAATTGCTCTAGTGCTTCACTTATATATTTTTTAAGCACGGTGTGCTTTAGTATTTTTAAATAAACTCTCTCTTACTCCACTTAGATTTATTTGAGAGTTAGTAAATTTTTTGAAGAAATTCTCTCTTGCTTTACTTAAATTAATTTGAGAGAAAGAAAAATTATGCTCATGATCTTCACTTATATTTGTTTGAGCTTATCAAAAGCAACACATGAAAATTAGTCCCAAAGTGATAGATATCCAAGAAGGATATAATAAAAAAATTCATGAAGATCATTGGACAAAATAAACTTGATTCCTTGTAATAATTTTGAGATATGATGATGTGATATGTGAGTCATGTTGATGAGTAATTGTGCTTTAGTAAGAATATTGGTGTTAAGGTTTGTGATTCCCTATGCAAGCACGAAAGTCAATAGTCATGCAATGAAATTACATCCTACTTATGGTGCATTATTCGGTCCTAATTATGCTTAATGCTTGCTTATGAGATTATTCGTTTCTTGGTTGGTCGCTTCCCAATCTTTTGCTAGCCTTCATTTTGCACTAAGTATGATCTCTACTTGTGCATCCAAAAACCTTTAAACCAGTTTTGCCACATGCGTCCACTATATCTACCTATATGCGGTATTCTTTTGCCGTTCTGAGCAAATTTGTATGTGCCATCTCTAGTTTTCAAAATAAACTTCTCTTTTGTGTGTTCGTACCGTTCGCGAGGCGGTGAGGGGTGGCTAATATTTTCCATGCTAGATGTGTTATTCTCACGATGAGTGTTTATTCACTAGTCATTGCACGAGAGTAAGGCAAAGGTATTAGGGATGCCCAGTCCCGAAACAAAAAATAAATTTACTTTATGTTGTCAAATAATACATTCCTTGGAAAGTGTTGGTATGGAGGGCAACCGAGGATACGGCTAGCCATGGAAAGTGAAAGTATGGTGGAAAAAGGAATAACCTTTATTTTCTGTTTGGGAACCGCCTATGAAATATCTAGCATGGAAAGTGTTGGGAACTCTAAGTCGTTTTTGTTGGTGGGAAAGGCACACCTCCCAAAATGTTTTTATCTCTAAGTTTTTCACTTTGAGCTCTGGCACCTGTACAAATACGTACTTCCCTCCGCGAAGGGCCTTTATTTTACTTTATGCAATTTTTATTTTGAATTTGAGTCTCCATCTTCTCTTATAAAAGCACCAACTAGGAGGCACTATGATTGTACTTGAGTATTGGGTGTAGTTAATATGCGAGTGTGTTTCATGAATGGATCAATGATTGATGACCCACAAGTATAGGGGATCAATTGTAGCTCTTTTCGATAAGTAAGAGTGTCGAACCCAACGAGGAGCAGAAGGAAATGACAAGTGGTTTTCAGCAAGGTAATGTCTGCAAGGGCTGAAATTATAAGTAGCAGAGTAGCTTGATAGCAAGATAATTTGTAACGAGCAAGTAACGATAGTAGTAACAAAAGTGCAGCAAGGTAGCCCAATCCTTTTGAGGCAAAGGACATGCCAAAACGGTCTCGTATGATAAGCAAAGCATTCTTGAGGGTACACGGGAATTTCATCTAGTCACTTTCATCATGTTGGTTCGATTTGTGTTCGCTACTTTGATAATTTGATATGTGGGTGGACCGGTGCTTAGGTGTTGTTCTTACTTGAACAAACCTCCTACTTATGATTAACCCTCCCGCAAGCATCCGCAACTACGAGAAAAGTATTAAGAATAAATTCTGACCATAGCATTAAACTTTTGGATCCAATCGGTCCCATACGGAATAGCGCATAAACTTGGGTTTAAGCTTCTGTCACTCTCGCAACCCATCCTCTTATTGCTACTCCACAATGCATTCCCTTAGGCCCAAATATGGTGAAGTGTCATGTAGTCGACGTTCACATGACACCACTAAGGGAATCACAACATACATACTATCAAAATATCGAACACATATCAAGTTCACATGATTACTTGCAACATGATTTCTCCCGTGACCTCAAGAACAAAGGTAACTACTCACAAATGATAAACATGCTCATGATCAGAGGAGTATTAAATAGCATATTGGATCTGAACATATAATCTTCCACCAAATAAACCATATAGTAATCAACTACAAGATGTAATCAACACTACTAGTCACCCACAAGCACCAATCTATAGTTCCGGTAACAAGATTTAACACAAGAGATGAACTAGGGTTTGAGATGAGATGATGTTGTTGAAGATGTTGATGGAGATTGCCCTCCCAAAGATGGGAGAGTTGTTGGTGATGATGATGACGATGATTTCCCCCTCCGGGAGGGGAGTTCCCCCAGCAGAATCGCTCCGCCGGAGGGCAAAAGTGCTCCTGCCCAAGTTCCGCCTCGAGACGGCGGCGCTCCGTCCCGAAAGTCCTGCCCTTATTTTTTCTAGGTCAAAATGACCTATATACTAGAAGATGGGCACTGATACGTCTCCAACGTATCTATAATTTATGAAGTATTCATGCTGTTATTTTATCATTCTTGGATGTTTTACAATCATTTTATAGAAACTTTATATCATTTTTTGGGAGTAACCTATTGACCCAGTGCCCAGTGCCAGTTGCTGTTTTTTTGCTTGTTTTATACATCGCAAGAAATCAATATCAAACAGAGTCCAAACACCGCGAAACCTGCTGGAGATTTTTCATGGACCAGAGCACCCAAGTTGGGCCAGAGCAGCACCTGGGGGGTGCCCCGAGAGGGGCACAACCCACTAGGGTGCGCCTGGGGGCCCAGGCGCACCCAGGTGGGTTGTGCCCACCTCGGTGGCCTCGCACACCCCCTCTTTCCCCTATAAATTCACAAATATCCCAAAACCCTTCGGGGTTAATCTAGATCAGAAGTTCCGCCGCTGCAAGGCTTTGTAGCCACCGAAAACCAATCTAGACCCTTTCCAGCACCCTGCCGGAGGGGGGGATCATCTCCGGTGGCCATCTTCATCATCCCGGCGGCCACCACGATGAGGAGGGAGTAGTCCACCCTCGGGGCTGAGGGTTTGTACCAGTAGCTATGTGTTTAATCTCTCTCTGTCGTGATCTATATCATGGGCTTTGTTAATATAGATGGATCATACGATGTTTCTGCCCTCTATACTCTTGTTGTGATGAATTGAATCTTTACCCTTTGAAGTTTTGTCTTGTCGGATTGAATATTCAGATATGAGAACACATGATGTATGTCCTGCGGTATGAATACTTGAGGTGACAATGGGGTATCATATGGATTCACTTGATATATGTTTTGGCACTCAACTCACGGATTCCCGAGGTGACATTAGGGTAATCTATGCATAGGGGTTGATGCACGTTTTTATTATCTTTTCTCCGATGGAAACTTCGGGGACTCTTTGTAGTTCTTTGTGTGGATTGAGTATTATGAATATGAATTTGGTTTGGTGTTATTTTAGTACGAACTCTTGATTAGATCAATCGGAAAGAATAGCTTGCGTCATTTTAGTACGAACTCTAGGATAGATCGATCGGAAAGAATAGCTTTGAGGTGGTTTCATACCCTACAAACAATTTATATCTTTTGTTCTCCGCTAATAGGAACTTGGGAGTGATTCTTTATTGCACTTTGAGGGATAATCATATGATCCAACTATGTTAGCATTGTTGAGAGGTTGCACTAGCGAAAGTATGGACCCTAGGCCTTGTTTTCAAGCATTGCAATACCGTTTTTGTGCCCGTTTACTATTTGCTACCTTGTTGTTTTTATTTATTCAGATTATAAAAATATATTTCTACCATCATTATTACACTCTTATCACCATCTCTTCGCCGAACTAGTGCACCTATACAATTTGCCATTGTATTGGGTGTGTTGGGGACACAAGAGATTTCTTGTTTTGGGTGTAGGGTCGTTTGAGAGAGACCATCTTCATCCTACACCTGTCACGGATTGATAAACCTTAGGTCATCCACTTGAGGGAAAATTGCTACCGTCCTACAAAAATCTGTGCTTAGAGGCCCAACACGTGTCTACAAGAATAAAGTTGCATAGTAGACATCAAGCTCTTTTTTGGCACCGTTGCCGGGGAGGTGAGTGCATGAAGGTATATCTTTATATCTTGCAATTGAGTCGTTTAGTTTCTTGTTTTATCACTAGTTTGGTTTTATAATAGAAAACTACATAAAAGATGGAATTGAGGTTGCATCATATTATTGATCATCTTTATAATATCTTTCTTGAAAATGATGGAAAGGAAAATTGTGCTCAGTTGATAGAAGAAGAATTCTATAAAATGTTTGGCATGAATGATGAGCATGATTGCAATGTTGTTGGTATGAATTCTTTGAAAATCCATGATGCTAATGATATGGAAAGCCATAAGCTTGGGGATGCTCTATTTGATGAAGATGATACTTTTGGCCCCCCAAGTTTTGATGAGGATATTTATTATGATGAAAGCATGCCTCCTATTTATGATGATTATGGTGATGACATGTATGCTATAAAGAATAATGATAACCATGAAACTTGTCATCATGATTTTAATTTTCACTCTCATGATAGTTATTTTTTTGAGTTTGCTCCCACTACTATTGATGAGAATAAATTTGCTTATGTGGAGAGTAATAAAATCTCTATGCTTGTGGATCATGAAAAGAATGCTTTATGTGATAGCTATATTTCTGAATTCATTCATGATGCTACTGAAAATTATTATGAGGGAGGAACAAATGCTTTTACATATTGCAATAATATCAAGTTTCCTCTCTACGTGTTGAAAATCTTGAAGTTACGCTTGTTTTGCCTTCCTATGCTAGTTGATTCTCGTTCCCATAAGTTGTTTTCTAAAAAAATACATATGCATAGGAAGTGGGTTAGGCTTAAATGTGCTAGTAATATGATTCATTATGCTCTCTTTATGTTTCAATTCTTATCTTTTATGCGAGCATCATTGAACTCATCATGCCTAGCTAAAAGGCATAAAAGAAAAGCGCTTGTTGCGAGACAACCCAAAACTTTTACCTACTGTTTTTGCGTGTTCACATGATTATGCTACTGTATTGATAATGTATTATTGATTTTGTTTCAATAAAGTGTCAAGTAAAGCCTTTGGGATCAAGTTGGGTGATAGTTGATTTGACCCTGCTGAAAAACAGAAACTTTTGCGCTCACGGAAATAAGTCTCATTTTTAACAGAAGAGTGCTTTTGAGTTGATTATTTTTGCAGAAGTTTAATATACAAATTGCTCACGTGTTCCTAATTTTTTCATAATTTTTGGAGTAGCATAAGTATAGTAGTTATCCAGATCATTACAGACTGTTCTGTTTTTGACAGATTCTGTTTTCCATGCATAGTTTGCTTGCTTGCTAGTTTCTATGGCTTATATTGCTCAATATAAATTGTGGAAATGATATGCTACAGTAGGCATTGTGTAGAAACAATTATGAATCTTGTCTTTTACAGTACAAAAGTGAAATGGTTTGCTCTTTATCATACTAACCTATCTCACGAAGTTCTGTTAAGTTTCGTGTGATTGAAGTTTTCAAGTTTTGGGTGAGATATCGATATGAGGAGAATAAGGAGTGACGAGGCCCTAAGCTTGGGGATTCCCAAGGCACCCCAAGTTAGTATCCAAGTAATATCCAAGCAACTAAGCTTGGGGATGCCCCGGAAGGCATCCCCTCTTTCGTCTCCAACATTATCGATAACCTTACTTGGAGCCATATTTTTATTCGTCACATGATATGAGTTTTACTTGGAGCGTCATTTTATTTTGTTAAGATTTTGCTTGCTGTTATTTAGAATAATGTTTTGCATCTTTTAATTCAATAAAAGTGGCATTGATAGCCTTTGCCATGCTTATCTTGCAAGTATACATGTTGTTGTTTGAAAACAGAAAGTTTATCGATGTTGCAAAAATTCCCGAGGAAAGTCAGAATGTGATAAAATGTTGAATTTTTGTGCATAATAAGATTTGATAAATTTTCTACAGTGTGATAGAATTTCATAATGTTTGGAGTTGAATAAGTATTGATACTCTTGCATTCTTTACAGACTGTACTGTTTTGGTATGCTTGCTTGGTTAATGAATCTATTTGAGGATAGGAGTATTAAATATGCAGAGGCATTTAGTATGCAATGTTGAATAATAATTTTAGTGATTTGCTACAGTAGAGATTGATAAGGTTTTTTGCATTAGTTTATACTAATTTATCTTATGAGTTCTTGTTGAGTTTTGTGTGGATGAATCTTTTGAGATTTAGGAAAACCGTGATATGGGAGGAATTAAGGAGACACAAAAGCTCAAGCTTGGGGATGCCCAAGGCACCCCAAGATAATATTTCAAGAAGTTTCAAGCATCTAAGCTTGGGGATGCCCCAGTAGGCATCCCACCTTTCTTCTTCAACAATTATCGGTTAGTATCGGTTCACCCTAAGTTTTTGCTTCTTCACATGATGTGTGATATCCTTGGAATGTCATTTTATTTTGTTTTGCTTGTTGTTTGAATAAAATACTTAGAACTGGAAGTTTTTAAATAAAATAGAGTCCTCAAATAGTTGCCAGAGAGGCTAGGTAAGCGGCATTCACATCCCGTCAACAAAGCTCTTTTCTATGGAATTACTCTTGTGCTTCACTTATATCCTATGAGTAAATTGTTGAATAAATTGAATGTCATGAAGTTGAAATCATATCATGCCTAGTGGTAGCTTCACTTTGGGTTTATAAAGTGAGATCTTTTGAGGCTTGACAATCACAATTTTGGTCATACAAGCAATTCACGAATGATTAGTATAAGGAAGAGAACTTTCACATGCAAATACACTATCCTGGAAATCTTTTGTGATTGTGAGCCCCCATCAAATATTATATGCCAAAATTGTTGACGTTGGACAAGGAAGACAACATAATGATTTATGTTTGTTCATATTCACATAGAAGTTATATTGTCATAGATCCTTCAACATGTGGTGCTTGCCCCCATCTTTGCCAGCCAAAAATTCCGTACCAAGTAGAGATACTACTTGTGCATCCAAAAACCCTTAAACCCAAATCTTATTTTCAAGAGTCCACCATACCTACCTAAGTATTGAGCAAGATCCTTCAAGTAAGTTTTTATCGGTGCAATAAGGCAATAAAAATTGCTTCGAAAAGTGTTAGATCATTTAGTGTAAGAGAAAATTGAGCGTTGTACGAACTTGCGATGGCAAAGCAATAAAAGCGACGGACTGCATAATAAAGGTTGCTATCATAAGGGGCAATATAACATGACGTTCTTTTGCACCAAGGGGTTGAGCATACAAACAAATAAGCGCATGGCAACCTCTGCTTCCCTCTACGAAGGGCCTATCTTTTACTTTTCAGTATTTATTTTTATGCAAAGAGTCAAAGTTATTCTCTCTATTCCTTTTTATTTTTCTCTTTTGGCAAGCATCATGTGGTGAGGAAAGATCTAGGCACATACGTCCAGTTGAATATAGGTAGCATGAGTTATTATTGTTGACATCACCCTTGAGGTGAATACGTTGGGAGGAAAAACAATAAGCCGCTGTCTTTCTATGTGTCTGGTTGAAACATTTTGCTCATATGTATGCGGTGAGTGATAGCAATCATAGAAGACTATAAGATGGTTGAGTATGTGGAGCGCTTACTTAAACTCTGTTGAATAAGTTGAATTGCAATTGCTTGATGACTAAGAACATAGGTTGTTGAGTTTCAAGAGAGTTCATTGTTTGAACCTTAACACGTGAATTGGTTGATACTATAACATGAGAAGTTTTAAAAGAAAGAATTGCTGTTATGATGCTCGGAAAAGTGATTGAAATTGTCATTGATCAAACTTGTGCACTTTGCTAGCATTCACACTTCATAAATTATTTCTTTTATCAATTACCTACTCGAGGACGAGTAGGAATTAAGCTTGGGGATGTTGATACATCTCCAACGTATCTGTAATTTATGAAGTATTCATGCTGTTATTTTATCATTCTTGGATGTTTTACAATCATTTTATAGCAACTTTATATCATTTTACCATTTTTTATAGCAGCTGAGGTGGCGTGGTGGTAGGGTATTCACGAAGATCTGCATGCCACCACGCAGGTGCTTGCTGAGTTGGCTCGGAAGCCGCTCGTTGCCACGCAGGTGCCTGCCCAGATGGTTGGGCTGGCAGCTGCATGCGGACGACGGCGGGCTCTTGGTTGACGCGGGCCTGGCTGTGGCCCCGCTGACGCCCTCGGCAAGGGCCTTGCCGGGGGCCCGGCAAGGGTCTTGCTATGGCGTTGCAATCGTCCCCGGCAAGGCGCTTGCCAGGGGTCTTGTGGATCTCCTCAGCTAGGATCCCGCCGAGGGTCGCCGTCTTCTGGTCCTGATCTGATCTCACATGTTTATGATTTTACAAAGATCTGCATGCCACCACAGAGGTGCCTCCCGAGCCTTGGTTCCAACGTAGTTGTTGGCGACGTTTGGAACTCTTGGGCTCGAGGGTGGCTCGCTCTGCTGGTGCTGGGCAAGTTGCCCCGGTAAGGCTCTTGCCAGGGATGCGGAGGCCGCCCCAGCAAGGGCCTTGCCGGGGGAGTCCACCTCGCCCTCTTGCTCTTTGGTGGTTTTTGGTCTTGGCGTTGCCTTGTCCGTCTTGTGCTTCGGCATTTCTCCGGCTTCCCTCCTCTGCCCTGCTACATGCGGCCGTGGTGCGTGGCTCTGACTGCCCGTGCACAAGTAAAGGGGTCAAAAGGAGAGCCCCTACTTTTGTACGCCGACAGGAGCCCCCGGGCCTGGGCCACACATAAGCGTGACACGTTGTTGGGCCAGGCCCGGAACGGTGCGCGGGCAGGTGGGGTGGATTTTACCGCAGTAACTGTTCCGTCCGTTGCGCTTCCCCACGACCCGCGTTGAACGCGCGACGTGGGGGGTCGTGCGTGACGTGGGGTTCATGCGTGGGGCGGTTCACGCACGCATGCGTCACGTCGCAGTTAATGGGAAAGGAGGCGGCCCGCGTTTTCCCCGTAAAATGGGATAACCGCGAGCGCGCTGCTCACTTTACCCCCTTCCTGCGCCTTCTCCAATCTTAGAGCCGCCGCCTCCTCCCTTCGTCCTCTTTCTCGAGCTTTTCGCCTTTGCTCGCCGTTGTTGCATCTTTGCTGTACTCCGTCCCCCGGCCCTCGCAGTCGCCATGGCCCCAAAATCCACCAAGGGCAAGGGAGTGGCCAAGGACGCCGGTGCGAAAGAGCCGCTGGAGAGTGCGTTGGTGGCGCAGCGGACTCAGCTCGCCTACTTCCCCTCGACGGTTGATGTGTTCGAGCTCCGGAACTGCTTCAGGCCCCTGTGGGGGTGCAATACGGGGGGGGGGGACGACGGGGCATGCAGCCACGTGTGTCATCCCTGCCAATTGCGCCAAGGCCGCCCCAAATCGGTATCCATTCTTCATCGATTACTTCTCTTGCGGCCTCTGCCCCCTTCTCTGATTTCTTCAATGACGTCATGCACACCTACGGCTTCCACCTTCTGGATTTTACTCCAAATGTCGTGGCGTGCATGGCTCTCTTTGTGCACCTCTGTGATGGTTTCGCCGGGGTGCATCCCAACACGGCGCTCTTCCGCCACTACTTCTTCCCTCGGATCCAACCGGGGGTGCCATTTCCGGTTGCGTCGCCTGGATCCCACGGTCCAAGGGGGCATACCTGGAGGGCGCTCAGAAGGAGAGGTGGGAAGAATGGCGGGGCTAGTGGTGCTAGATTGACGAGGATGATCCACAAGATTTCTGCCGGGTTCGCCAGGCGCCGCCGGTTCGGCGGAGCGACTGGAGCGATGTTGATGCCGACGATGCGAAGCTCACGGTCGCAACCACCAGGATTCTTTGCCTCACCGAGGACGGGCTCACCCTTGAGATGATCGGGCGGATTTCATCCGCCACCTAATCGCTCTACTGCACAACAAGGGGAAGCCGGCCTGGCTTTTCACGAACGCCGCCGACATCATGAGGCTTTGCCCCGGCCTCGACCACAACTTCACGGTGATGGGGCATGCCCACTTCTGCCAGCGGCTCTTTCAGCTCGACGTGAACCGCGATGGCGAGGTCGAGTGGTTTGGCAAGGCCGCGAGGGCCGCCGCGAAGGCCGGCAAGGTCGCCAAGGGGCCCTTGTTTAAGTTGCCGGCGAGAGTGGTCCCGCTGAGCAACAGCTCTCGTCGGACCGACATCATCGCCATGATGCCGGACTTCAACACGCATGGCCTTGACCTGAGCTGGGTCGAGCCAGAGGAAATTCAAGTGCAGGAGTTCTTCGACACCTTGCATGAGGGTTACGTCACCGACGAGCCGTGGCTCGTCCAGGACACCACCCAGGCGGAGCTGGACTACATCGCCGCCAGGGCGATGGAGGCAGAGCTCGCCAAGGAGATCGGCAGCACCGGCGGCGTGGAGGATAAGGCCGCAACCAAGGCGGAGGAGAAGAAGCTCGCCCAGTGGGCGGAGACAGCTGGGCAGGCCAGCAGCGCCGGCACCGGGGGCCCTCTTGTCGAAGATGTGGTCGACGAGTCGTCGTCGAAGGAGGCCGAGGCTGTCGACCCTCCTGCTACGGGGAGAGGGCGAGTCCTGTGGCGGGCCACCTCTGGCGAGCCAGTTCGGCCCGGCAGGGTCGGGCAGCCCCGGCAAGCTCAGGAGGCATCCGCGCGCCAGACGAGGGCCGCGACTGCGAAGAAATTGGTGAAGGCTGCGGTGGCGAAGGGGAAAGCATCTGCCTCCTCTTCGTCCAAGCGCGTCCAGACTCCGCCGCCCTCCCCTCCCCCGGCAGACGTCGATGCGGAGGTCACCTTTGACTTCGGGTCCCTCAGCCCAAGGAGGAAGAGGAAAGCAGCAAAGGAGGAGGTGGAGGATGAGTAATTTTCTTGTCCCTTTCTGTCATCTCCGTTTCCTCAGATCATGCCACTTATCTTGATTCGTCTTCATCTTTGCAGGGATGCGGAGACACTGGCCCAAAGGGTGAAGAGGGCCAGGGCTTCGGCGAGCGGCCAGCCCCCGGCAGGCACTTCCGGCACACCGCTAGTGGTGTTGAGCAGCCCGGACAGCAGCCCCCGGCACAGCCCCCAGCGTAAGTTCATCACTCACCCCTCGTCGACGTGTGTTGGAGGCATGATCTCTTGGTGCTGACCTTGCCGTGGTTGCAGGAGGAGGACAGCAGCAGGAGGAGCCACAAAGGGCTACCCCCAACACGCCGCCCCCATCGACCACGCCGCCCCAAGGGGCGTCCCCGGCAAGGGCGCCAAGCACCGAGCCCATGCACATGGAGGAGGAGGAGGAGAACTCGGGCGCCGGTGGCTTCGCCTAGGCGCCAAATGTTGGCGGGGAGGGGACCTCTGCTTCCCAGCCCGGCGCGGGTAAGTCACTCGCCTTCCGTCCCTGTTCTTTTTCTGTTCTTTCTGAATCTTGGTCTTGGCTTCGCCTCATCCCCTTTTTGGTATCCAGATCCCCTGTCGGCGGACCAAGAGGACATAGACACTGTCATCAAGGATGTCGCCAAGGCCGCCGAGGCGGAGGCCGAGAAGATCGCCACCGAGGAGGCCGCCAAGGGCGCTGATGAGGACGCCGCCAAAGGGCCTGCTGGGGAGCCCGGCAAGGCCGCTGCCGAGGAGGAGGTGGTTGATGACCAGCCTTCCTCCTCCACTGTCTCTGGCTCCGGTAGGTATCTGAGGGTGAGTGATGACCTTTTTGTCCACCTTCTAGGGTCGTCGAGCTCCAGGGCGCCCATCGAGGGAGAGGTGTTCGACGAGGAGGTTCTTGCCACCTCCGGGCTCGAGGTTGTTGACGAACCGAGCACCGGTGGTGACGGTTCTCAGGAGGAGCGGCTTCTCCAGGCCATGGGCGCCAATTTCTGGAAGCTCCAGGCACACCACCGCGCCCGCCTGGACAAGGCCAAGTCTAGGATGGCAACGGTGGACAAGGCGGAGGCGGACCTCAAGGTGCGCGTCGCCGAGACGCAGACTTGGTTCCGCCAGGCTTGCGAGGAGCTGAAGGTCGCCCAGGGTGAGCTGGCCAAGCACGACGTGGAGCTCACCATGAAGCGGGCCGACATCGAGAAGGCCCAGGAGATAGCGGAGAACTTGGCCGGCACAGCCGAGGCCGCTCGAACCCAGCACCAGGCCGCGCTAAACTCCCAGGAGGAGGACCTTGCCGCGCGTGAGGAGAAGCTTGCCGCAGCGCTCCGCGGCAAGGATGAGGAGGTGGAGAAGCTCGTCGTGCAGCGGACCCAGGAGCTGGAGCAGAGGCATGATGACCCACAAGTATAGGGGATCTATCGTAGTCCTTTTGATAAGTAAGAGTGTCGAACCCAACGAGGAGCAGAAGGAAATGATAAGCGGTTTTCAGCAAGGTATTCTCTGCAAGCACTGAAATTATAGGTAACAGATAGTTTTGTGATAAGATAATTTGTAACGAGCAACAAGTAACAAAAGTAAATAAAGTGCAGCAAGGTGGCCCAATCCTTTTTGTAGCAAAAGACAAGCCTGGACAAACTCTTATATAGAGAAAAGTGCTCCCAAGGACACATGGGAATTATCGTCAAGCTAGTTTTCACCACGTTCATATGATTCGCGTTCGGTACTTTGATAATTTGATATGTGGGTGGACCGGTGCTTGGGTGCTGTCCTTACTTGGACAAGCATCCCACTTATGATTAACTCCTATTGCAAGCATCCGCAACTACAAAAGAAGTATTAAGGTACACCTAACCATAGCATGAAACATTTGGATCCAAATCAGCCCCTTACGAAGCAACGCATAAACTAGGGTTTAAGCTTCTGTCACTCTAGCAACCCATCATCTACTTATTACTTCCCAATGCCTTCCTCTAGGCCCAAATAATGGTGAAGTATCATGTAGTCGACATTCACATAACACCACTAGAGGAAAGACAACATACATCTCATCAAAATATCGAACGAATACCAAATTCACAGACTACTAATAGCAAGACTTCTCCCATGTCCTCAGGAACAAACGTAACTACTCACAAAGCATATTCATGTTCATAATCAAAGGAGTATTAATATGCATAAAGGATCTGAACATATGATCTTCCACCAAATAAACCAACTAGCATCAACTACAAGGAGTAATCAACACTACTAGCAACCTACAGGTACCAATCCCAGACTTGGAGACAAGAATTGGATACAAGAGATGAACTAGGGTTTGAGAGGAGATGGTGCTGGTGAAGATGTTGATGGAGATTAGCCCTCTCCCAATGAGAGGAGCGTTGGTGATGACGATGGCGATGATTTCCCCCTCCCGGAGGGAAGTGTCCCCGGCAGAACAGCTCTGCCGGAGCCCTAGATTGGTTCCGCCAAGGTTCCGCCTCGTGGAGGCGGAGTCTCGTCCCGAAAGCTTGCTTATGATTTTTTTTTCTAGGATGAAAGACTTCATATAGCAGAAGATAGGCACCGGAGGACCAACGGGGGGCCCATGAGGCAGGGGCGCGCCCCCCACCCTCGTGGCCAGGGTGTGGCCCCCCTCTGGTATTTCTTCCGCTCAGTATTTTTTATTATTTCCAAAAACAACTTTCGTGGAGTTTCAGGACTTTTAAAGTTGTGCAGAATAGGTCTCTAATATTTGCTCCTTTTCTAGCCCAGAATTCCAGCTGCCGGCATTCTCCCTCCTTATGTAAACCTTGTAAAATAAGAGAGAATAGTCATAAGTATTGTGACATAATGCATAATAACAGCCCATAATGCAATAAATATCGATATAAAAGCATGATGCAAAATGGACGTATGAACTCCCCCAAGCTTAGACCTCGCTTGTCCTCAAGCGGAAGCCGATAACGATAAATATGTCCACATGTTTAGAGGTAGAGGTGTCGATAAAATAAAATACGGACATGAGGGCATCATGGTTAATCTTATAACAGCAACATATATGGATATTGTCATATGATTTCTTATGCTCAAGTAATAATCTATCCACAATGCAAAGTATGAATCAGAAACTTTATTGAGAACTAACAAACTATAATCTCACTCATTGAAGCAATTGCAATTTATCATAACATCAGAAAGAGTCTATGTTAGAGCTTTTTAGCAAGTCCACATACTCAACTATCATTTAGTCTTTCACAATTGCTAACACTCACGCAATACTTGTGGTTACGGAGTTTTAATCGGACACAGAGAAAGACAGGGGCTTATAGTTTCGCCTCCCAACCTCTTACCTCAAGGGTAATGTCAACAATAATAGTTCATGCTAACCTACATCCAATTAGATATATATATCAGGATCTTTCCAACATCCTGTGCTTGCTAAAGGATAAAATGTAAAAAGGAAAGGTGAAGATCACCATGACTCTTGCATAAGGTAGAAGATAATAATAAAAGATAGGCCCATCGCAGAGGGAAGCAGAGGTTGCCATGCGCTTTCAGGGTTGGATGCACAAAATCTTAATGCGAAATAACGTCACTTTATATTGCCACTTGTGATATAGACCTTTATTATGCAGTCCGTCGCTTTTACTTCTTCCACATCACAAGATCGTATAAAGCTTATTTCCTCCACACAAATCAATCATACATATTTAGAGAGCAATTTTTATTGCTTGCACCGATGACAACTTACTTGAAGGATCTTACTCAATCCATAGGTAGATATGGTGAACTCTCATGGCAAAACTGGTTTAAGGGTATTTGGAAGCACAAGTAGTATCTCTACTCGGTGCAAAGAATTTGGCTAGCATGAGGGGGAAAGGCAAGCTCAACATGTTGGATGATCCATGACAATATACTTTATCTCAGATATAAGAAAACATAACCCATTACGTTGTCTTCCTTGTCCAACATCAACTCTTTAGCATGTCATATTTTAATGAGTGCTCCCAATCATAAAAGATGTCCAAGATAGTATATTTATATATGAAACCTCTCTTTCTTTATTACTTCCTATTAATTGCAACGATGACCAAAACTATGTTTGTCAACTCTCAACAACTTTTAATCATCATACTCTTTCTATGTGAAGTCATTAGTCTCCATAAGATCAATATGATCTCTTGGTTTCTTTTTATTCTTTTTCTCTTTTCTTTTATTCCCTCAAGATCATAGCAAGATAATCAAGCCCTTGACTCAACACTAATCTTTATTATATAACTCACGGACTCGATTACATAAAGGGATCATAAGGCAAAACTCAAAACTAAATTATACCATAAACTTTATTCTACTTTATCAAGATAGTACTAAAAGGATTGAACTAAGAAAAACGGTAAAGATAGAGATGCGATGGTGGTACGATACCGGGGCACCTCCCCCAAGCTTGGCAGTTGCCAAGGGGAGTGCCCATACCCATGTGATTATGTCGCCTTTTTCGGGGATGGTGATGTGATATTCTTGGCGATGATGCCCCTCAGGATACTATTCTCCTCCTCGAGCTTATTGACTTGCTGCTTGAGGTCCATTATTTCCTTTCGAAGCTTTCCTGTAATGGCCAATGCTCCTTGCACCCAAGGGTGTTGCATAGCTGCGGGAGAACAAGTGACACTCTTCTTCATATTTTCATAAGAAAGAAATCTAACATTGGAAGGGATAGCCGAGTTTAGAATAGCCAAGCTCTGTAGTTCCCCCATTGTGAATCCAGCTCGGAAGCGAGAAGTGACTTCTTGATCCATCTCCATGGCATCTATCCTCTTCTAATCAGCCTCCATCTCTTCCTCTGTTGCTGGCCCAAAGTGGTCAGCATTGTTGTTTGTCCTTGATTTCGATGCCGGATGAGACACCCGGCTCTCCCCGACTGACTCTTGAGAAGACATCTTGCTCTAATCTGCAGCCGCAACAGCTCGAAACACAAACAGAGGATAATTGCGTGATACGGGAGTCAAAACCTTCGGGAGATTATATAATGAATTTTTACCGACCAAAATACGTACCGTGCAAGAAAACGGAGTCCGGAGAGCGCACGAGGTGCCCACGAGGCAGGGGGCGCCCAGGGAGGTAGGGCGCGCCCTCCACCCTCGTGGAGCCCTCGTGACCTTCCCTGACTGCTTCTTATTTTTCTATTTTTCTAAATATTCCAAAACGGAGAAAAATTGCCATTAGAACTGTTGGAGTCGGTTTACTTACCAGACCACATACCTATTCCTTTTCGGAGTCTGAAATGTTTTGGAAAGTGTCCCTTATGTATTCCTCCGGGGTTACGGTTTCAATAACATTAGTTTCAACATTTATGGGATTACCTGAGATATAATGTTTGATTCTTTGACCGTTCACCACCTTCGGATTTGTGCCCTCGAAGTTGTTGATTTTTATGGCACCGGAACGATCGACCTCCTCGATAACGTAAGGACCTTCCCATTTACAGAGAAGTTTTCCTGCAAAAAATCTTAAATGAGAGTTGTATAATAATACATAATCACCCACATTAAACTCACGCTTTTGTATCCTTTTGTCATGCCATCGTTTAACTTTTTTTCAAACAATTTGGCGTTTTCATAGGCTTGGGTTCTCCATTCATCAAGTGAGCTAATGTCAAATAACCTCTTCTCACCGGCAAGTTTGAAATCATAAATGAGCTCTTTAATAGCCCAGTAAGCCTTATGTTCTAGTTTGAGAGGCAAGTGACATGATTTTCCATAAACCATTTTATACGGAGACATACCCATAGGGTTTTTATATGCAGTTCTATAGGCCCATAATGCATCATCAAGTTTCTTGGACCAATTCTTTCTAGATCTATTAAATGTCTTTTGCAAAATTAATTTGAGTTCTCTATTACTCAATTCTACTTGACCACTAGACTGTGGATGATAAGGAGATGCAATTCTATGATTAACAACATACTTAGCAAGCATTTTACGGAAAGCACCATGAATAAAATGTGAACCACCATCAGTCATTAAATATCTAGGGACTCCAAACCTCGGAAAAATAACTTCTTTAAGCATTTTAATAGAAGTGTTATGATCAACACTACTAGTTGGAATAGCTTCTACCCACTTAGTAACGTAATCAACAGCAACTAAAATATGTGTATACCCATTAGAGGAAGGAAAAGGTCCCATATAATCAAAGCCCCAAACATCAAATGGTTCAATAACAAGTGAATAATTCATAGGCATTTCTTGACGTCTACTGATGTTACCAATTCTTTGACATTCATCACAAGATAAGACAAACTTACGAGCATCCTTGAAGAGAGTAGGCCAATAAAAACCAGATTGCATAACCTTATGTGCAGTTCTATCTCCAGCGTGGTGTCCTCCATAAGCCTCGGAGTGACACTTGCGTAGGATCTGTTCCTGTTCATGCTCAGGTACACAACATCTAATAACACCATCTACTTCTTCTTTATAAAGATGTGGGTCATCCCAAAAGTAATGTCTCAAATCATAGAAAAACTTTTGCTTTTGCTGGTATGTGAAACTAGGTGGTATAAATTTAGCAACAATGTAATTAGCATAATCAACATACCATGGAGCACTATGAGCAGCATTTATGACATTTAATTGTTCATCAAGAAAGCTATCATCAATAGGTAGTGGGTCATCAAGCACGTTTTCTAACCTAGACAAGTTATCTGCAACGGGGTTCTCAGCTCCCTTTCTATCAATAATATGCAAATCAAATTCTTGTAGCAAGAGAACCCATCTAATAAGTCTAGGTTTAGCATCTTTCTTTTCCATAAGATATTTAATAGCAGCATGATCAGTGTGAATAGTTACTTTAGAATCAACAATATAAGGTCTGAACTTATCACAAGCAAATACAACTGCTAAGAATTCTTTTTCAGTAGTAGCATAATTTCTCTGGGCATTGTCTAGAGTTTTACTAGCATATTGAATAACATTTAATTTCTTATCAACTCTTTGCCCTAGAACAGCACCTACAGCATAATCACTAGCATCACACATAATTTCAAAGGGTAAATTCCAATCAGGTGGCTGAACAATAGGTGCAAAAATCAATGCTTTCTTAAGTATTTCAAATGCTTCTACACAATCATCATCAAAGATAAATGGTATATCTTTTTGTAATAGATTAGTCAGAGGCCGAGAAATTTTTGAGAAGTCCTTAATGAACCTCCTATAAAAACCGGCATGACCAAGGAAACTTCTTATACCTTTGATGTCCTTGGGACATGGCATCTTTTCAATAGCATCAACTTTAGCTTTATCAACTTCAATGCCCCTTTCAGAAATTTTATGCCCCAAGACAATGCCTTCATTAACCATAAAGTGGCACTTCTCCCAATTCAAGACAAGATTAGTTTCTTCACATCTCTGCAAAACTCGATCAAGGTTGCTCAAGCAATCATCAAAAGAGGATCCATAAACGGAGAAATCGTCCATGAAAACCTCACAAATCTTTTCACAGAAGTCGGAGAATATAGCCATCATGCATCTTTAAAAGGTAGCAGGTGCATTACATAAACCAAAAGGCATACGTCTATAAGCAAAAGTACCGAAAGGACAAGTAAAAGTGGTCTTAGCTTGATCATCAGCTGATACAGGTATTTGAGAGAAACCAGAATAACCATCTAGAAAGCAAAAATGTGTATGTTTGGACAATCTTTCTAGCATTTGATCAATGAATGGCAAGGGGTAATGATCTTTTTTAGTAGCTTTATTTAATTTGCGGAAATCAATTACCATCCTATAACCTGTAATAATTCTTTGCGGAATCAATTCATCTTTATCATTAGGAACGATAGTAATACCTCCCTTCTTAGGAACACAATGGACAGGACTTACCCACTGACTATCAGCGACGGGATAAATTATACCTGCCTCAAGGAGCTTTAATATTTCCTTTCTTACCACTTCTTTCTTTTTAGGATTCAACCGTCGTTGATGATCAATAACTGGTTTGGCATCTTTCTCCAAATTTATTTTGTGTTGACATAGAGTGGGACTAATGCCCTTAAGATCATCAAGAGTATATCCAATAGCAGCACGGTGCTTCTTCAGAGTTTTCAGTAATTTTTCTTCCTCCTTCTCTCAAAGGTTAGCACTAATAATGACAGGATATATCTTCTTTTCATCAAGGTAAGTATATTTAAGAGTATCAGGCAATGGTTTAAGCTCAAACACGGGATCACCCTTGGGTGGAGGAGGATCCCCTAAGATTTCAACAGGCAAGTTGTGTTTTAGAATAGGTCCCTGTTTAAAGAATACTTCATCTATTTCCCTTCTTTCATTCATGAACAAATATTGTTCTAAAGGATCACTAGGAGGCACGCCAATAGAAGCAAGACCAATAATTTCATCTTTACTAGGCAATTCCTCTTCACGGTGTTGTCTACGAAATTTAGAAAAGTTGAACTCATGAGACATATCATCCAAACCAACAGTAACAACATCCTTTTTGCAGTCTATCTTAGCATTAATAGTGTTCAAGAAGGGTCTACCAAATATAATGGGACAAAAGCTATCTTGTGGGGAACCAAGAACAAGAAAACCAGCAGGATATTTAGTTTTCCCACACAAGACTTCAACATCTCTAACAATCCCAATTGGTGAAATAGTATCCCTATTGGCAAGTTTAATTGTAACATCAATTTCTTCTAACTCAGCAGGTGCAATATCATGCATAATTTCTTTGTATAAGTCAATAGGTATGGCACTAGCACTAGCACCCATGTCACATAAGCCATGATAACAATGATCTCCTATTTTAACGGAAATAATAGGCATGCCTACCACAGGTCTATGTTTATCTTTAGCACAAGGTTTAGCAATTCTAGCAGTTTCATCACAGAAATAAATAACAAGCCCATCAATATTATCAGCCAAGAGATCTTTAACAATAGCAATATTAGGTTCAACTTTAACTTGCTCAGGAGGTGTATAAGTTCTAATATTGCTTTTACGAACCACAGTTGAAGCTTTAGCATGATCCTTTACCCTAATAGGAAAAGGTGGTTTCTCAACATAAGCAGTAGGAACAATAGGATCATTATAAGTGATAGTCTTTTCTTCAACTTTAATAGGTGCAGCTACTTTTACTTCTATGGGAGGATGATATTTAAACCACTTCTCCTTAGGGAGATCAACATGATTAGCAAAGATTCACAAAAGGAAGCTACTATCTCAGAGTCAAGTCCATATTTAGTGCTAAATTTACGGAAAACATCGGTATCCATAAAAGATTAACACAATCAAACTTAGGTGTCATACCTGACTCCTTACCTTCGTCGAGATCCCAATCTTCAGAGTTACATTTAATTCTTTCCAATAAATCCCATTTGAATTCAATAGTCTTCATCATAAAAGAGCCAGCACAAGAAGTATCGAGCATGGTGCGATTGTTATCAGAAAGCCGAGCATAAAAATTTTGAATAATCATTTCTGTTGAGAGCTCATGATTGGGGCATGAATATAACATTGATTTAAGCCTCCCCCAAGCTTGAGCGATGCTTTCTCCTTCGCGAGGCCAAAAATTATATATATAATTGCGATCACGAGGAACAAGATGCATAGGATAAAACTTCTGATGAAATTCCAATTTCAATCGTTTGTAGTTCCATGACCCCATATCATCACATAGCCTATACCATGTCAATGCATCTCCCTTCAAAGATAAAGGGAAGACCTTCTTCTTGATAACATCATCAGGCATACCTGCAAGCTTAAATAATCCACATATATTAGGTGCTCATTAGGATGTAATGTTCCATCTCCTGCAAAAGGATTAGCTAGCAGTTTTTCTACCATACCCGAAGGAATTTCAAAGTAGACATTTTCATTTTCAGTAGGTTGAGGAGGAACTCTTTGCTCTACTGGTCGGGGTGAAGATACCCCGAACAAGCCACTCAGAGGATTACTTTCCATAGTAACAAGTGACAGTAAATTTTAGCACACTATATAAATTTTTCCTTACCAAATTCCACCTACCAAAGGCGCTTCAGTTCCCGGCAACGGCGCCAGAAAAGAGTCTTGATGACCCACCAGTATAGGGGATCTATCGTAGTCCTTTTGATAAGTAAGAGTTTCGAACCCAACGAGGAGCAGAAGGAAATGATAAGCGGTTTTCAGCAAGGAATTCTCTGCAAGCACTGAAATTATAGGTAACAGATAGTTTTGTGATAAGATAATTTGTAACGAGCAACAAGTAACAAAAGTAAATAAAGTGCAGCAAGGTGGCCCAATCCTTTTTGTAGCAAAAGACAAGCCTGGACAAACTCTTATATAGAGAAAAGCGCTCCCGAGGACACATGGGAATTATCGTCAAGCTAGTTTTCACCACGTTCATATGATTCGCGTTCGGTACTTTGATAATTTGATATGTGGGTGGACCGGTGCTTGGGTGCTGTCCTTACATGGACAAGCATCCCACTTATGATTAACTCCTATTGAAATCATCCACAACTACAAAAGAAGTATTAAGGTAAACCTAACCATAGCATGAAACATATGGATCCAAATCAGCCCCTTACGAAGCAACGCATAAACTAGGGTTTAAGCTTCTGTCACTTTATAAACCCATCATCTACTTATTACTTCCCAATTCCTTCCTCTAGGCCCAAATAATGGTGAAGTGTCATGTAGTCGACGTTCACATAACACCACTAGAGGAAAGACAACATACATCTCATCAAAATATCGAACGAATACCAAATTCACATGACTACTAATAGCAAGACTTCTCCCATGTCCTCAGGAACAAACGTAACTACTCACAAAGCATATTCATGTTCATAATCAGAGGAGTATTAATATGCATAAAGGATCTAAACATATGATCTTGCACCAAATAAACCAACTAGCATCAACTACAAGGAGTAATCAACACTACTAGCAACCTACAGGTACCAATCCCAGACTTGGAGACAAGAATTGGATACAAGAGATGAACTAGGGTTTGAGAGGAGATGGTGCTGGTGAAGATGTTGATGGAGATTAGCCCTCTCCCGATGTGAGGAGCGTTGGTGATGACGATGGCGATGATTTCCCCCTCCCGGAGGGAAGTGTCCCCGGCAGAACAGCTATGCCGGAGCCCTAGATTGGTTCCGCCAAGGTTCCGCCTCGTGGCGGCGAAGTCTCGTCCCGAAAGCTTGCTTATGATTTTTTTCTCGTACGAAAGACTTCATATAGCAGAAGATGGGCACCGGAGGGCCAACAGGGGGCCCACAAGGCAGGGGACGCGCCCCCACCCTCGTGGCCAGGGTGTGGGCCCCCTCTAGTATTTCTTTCAGTCAGTATTTTTTATTATTTCCGAAAACAATTTTCGTGAAGTTTCAGGACTTTTGGAGTTGTGCAGAATAGGTCTCTAATATTTGCTCTTTTTCCAGCCCAGAATTCCAGCTGCCGACATTCTCCCTCCTTATGTAAACCTTGTAAAATAAGAGAGAATAGGCATAAGTATTGTGACATAATGCGTAATAACAGCCCATAATGCAATAAATATCGATATAAAAGCATGATGCAAAATGGACGTATCAAGGCACAAGGAGGCACTCGATGCCTAGGCTCTGGCTCACGCCGACAGGGTGAAGGAGCTGGAGGTGGAGCGGGACGGGCTGAAGGACCAGACTCTGAAGCTGGCCGAGGAGAAGAACATGCTCAATGGTGCCCTGGTGGAGGCACAGGGCGCAGTCCTTGGCAAGGCTGAGCAGCTCTCCTAGGCCAACGACTCCATCCGAGATCTGAAGCTGAAGTTGGAGGGTCTTGAGGGGATGCTCTCGGATGCCAAGGCCCGGGAGGGGACCCTGGCCAAGGAGCTGGAGACCGAGAAGCAGCTGCGGAAGAACGAGGCCGCCAACCACAAGGATTCCGTGGAGGGTGTGAACCGCTGGATCGACCGCACGTGGACGTCGCTGGCAGGATCACCACGCAGCTGGCTACCATGGGGATGCCAAGTGTGAGGTACGCCCCAGAGCACAGCGGGACTACCAACGCCAAGCTGACCCTGTTCTTCGAGGGCGTCCTCGGGGCCCTGGAGCCGCTTCACTCCAACCGGGCGGCCTCCCTGGCCGATGAGTCCCGGAAACTTTGCCGGGGTGCCATGACCAAGGTCCTCACCAAGGTGGTTTACTGGTATCCCGACCTCGACTTCGATGCCGCGATGGAGAGCTTGCCGGAGGATGCTGACCTCGCGCCGCTCAAGGAGAGTACCAAGCCCATCATCAGCGGTATCGACAGAATTCAGAGGGTGGAGGGCCAGCGCCGGGATTAGGCACCCCGTTTCTTATCGTCGCTGCAGGTTCATGACCAAGACAATTTCTATCTTTAGTTAGAACCGCGGCGGCAATTGATGTAATATAACTCTTCAGTACTTTTGAATCAGTGCATGTTATTTTCCTGTCCGATCTTCCCTTTGTACGTTCACCCTACGCTAATCGGGTAGGCTTGCCGGCGCGTAAACCCAGGGCGGTGTCTTGGGGATGGATCCCCAATGGCCTGCCGGGTGTGCTTGCTGCCGGGCAAACCACCTTACCACCCTTAACGTGGCTGCTCGAACTGTCGAGCTTGATTCAAGTCAGAATCGAGAGCGTTGCCAATTGCGGAAGGCTACCCTGCCACTCTCGACGCGGCCGCTTGAGCTGTTGAGCGGACTCGAAACAGAACAAGGGCGTTGCCAATTGCGGGAGGGCCCCTTTGCGTGCAGGTTTTCCATACAAAGAACGAGATCTCCGAGGGGAATAACCTTATATAAAAAAGAAATATCTAAAGTTCGGCATGACTTAGCTTTCCTGGCGCCGTTCTGGCGCCCTTCGCGCTTGCAGGCAGCGCCGTCCTCTTGGCGATCTTCTTCTCCAGAAGCCGTGGCCACGAGAAACTGCTAAGCCGGCTGCTAAACTAGATTCTCACAACTGCACCATCCCCTACCTGGCGCGCCAAAGATGTCGGTGGGAAACGACAATTATGGGATCACAAAAATCCCTACTACGGTTGGCGGGGCGCGGGGTCGTGAGAAGAGCAGGTCTAACAGAGAGCACACGGATTGTTTACCCAGGTTCGGGCTGCGAGGATGCGTAATACCCTAGTCCTGCTTTGGTGGATGTATTGAGTGTTCTTGTGTTCTTGAGCTAGCTACGGGGTGTAATTTGCCAAAAAGAGCCGAATCCCTCTCCAGTATGCCATATTCCCAAGAGGGAACGGAAGCGTGCACTAAGGGACGTCTATGCGATGGAGCCAGTCGCCCCAAAGTTCAACCCATGGTCTTCTTGTCCGATCACTTTCGATCGTAGGGACCACCCCACTAGTATCCGTCATGGCGGTTCTGCCGCATTGGTTCTTGATCCCATCATCGACGGGTTTCACCGCACTCTAGTCCTTATGGACGGTGGAAGCAGCCTGAACCTGCTCTATTAGGATACAGTGCACAAAATGGGTATAGACCCCTCGAGGATCAAACCCACAAAAACCACCTTCAAGGGTGTCATACCAGGTGTAGAGGCCTGTTGCACGGGCTCAATCACACTGGAAGTGGTCTTCGGATCTCCGGACAACTTCCGAAGAGAGGAACTAATCTTCGATATCGTCCCCTTCCGTAGTGGTTATCACGCACTACTCGGACAAACTGCATTTGCTAGATTCAATGCAGTACCGCACTATGCTTACCTCAAGCTGAAAATGCCAGGACCTCGCGGAGTTATAACAATTAATGGAAACACAGAACGCTCGCGCCGCACGGAGGAGCACACTGCAGCCCTCGCAGCGGAAGCACAAAGCAGCCTTCTGAGGCCAACCGCCAACTCGGCAAAAAGGCCCCCGGACACCTTCAAGCGAGTCTGGAGTAACCTGCAACAGGATCTCCAGGCACGTTCAGAGCTCGGATAACAATTTGGCCTCCGCCATAGTCCCAGTCAAGCGGCGAAATTTGTGCCGCGCGTACATAACTAGGCACTCAAGATACCATGGGCATAGGCAGAGGCACGACTATGGCACGGCCCACAATGCGGCTCAACCGCCCCAGGGCACGTATACCTTTGTCATTTTTTTTCTCTTTCAGGACCTTACTCTCTGGAAGACCTCTCCGGCAGTCTGATTGTTGACTCATTGCGGGAAGGAAATACCAAGGAAGCAAGACGCTCTGACATACAAGGGAATCCCCAGGTGGTCTCTGATAACGATCGAATACCTATTTTACATACCAATATGCAGCCTGCCCTTGGATAGGACATGTCAAATAGTCCTATTTTTTGCTTATTGCACTACTTGTATCCGTACGCTTTGACATATTATTTAAATAACAATGCATAGCGTTAGTCTATTATTGCATTTCCTTTTTCCTTGTCTGCTTATTTTACGACAAATTGCACCCGTACATTCTGGTACGACCAGTGCGCCAGGGGCTTCAGTATACCCCATAACACGGCGTGAAAAGTCCGAACACTTTCAACAGTGCGGCACCCCGAACTTATAGCATTATATGCATCAGCTCCGAATCATGTCTTGGGTCAATAGTTGGGTTTGCCCGGCTCCCATGTTTTGGTACCTTACATTCCGCAATATCGGCTAAGGTAGCACTGGGAGAACTACTGCGATTGTGTCCCGGTTCTTCCGGACGAGCACCTCAGTAGAGAAAGCCGAAAACTGACTGTCATGATGAGGCGAGAGCTGGTCGTTGTTCGAGAGGTCTCAAGTCCTTAAAGACTTTTTCTGCTTCGGGCGAGGAGTCAGCCTTGCCCGACTTAGGCGTATATAGCGCCCCAAATTCGGCCTTCCGAATACTAGGGGCTTCGCCAAAATTTAAAATTGTAGACTTCTATGGCTAAGTGAGAGTGATAAAGCTTTATAGTCTGATTGCCTGGTTCGTTGTGCTGAACACCTCCTTCAAAGGACCCAAAATTGGGATAAAGAGTGCTCAGGTTTATCCCGAACACCTCAGTACTAGTTACATGGGGGCAGAAGCCGACGACTGGCCAACTCTCAGATTTTATAAACGGCCGCACAGAAGGTAATATTTTAAATTAACAAGCGTTGCATAGCACAAATGCACTCGTTTCATATTACAGGATCGCATGAGTACATTCATTCAAATATTACATCCTTAGCACATTCCTCCGCCACAAGGCGAGCACCCTTCGGGACACTGTCATAATACTTTTCGGGGTGGCGATGCTCCTTGCCCTCCGGCGGCCCCTCCTTCACCAGCTTTTCGGCGTCCAGCTTCGCCCAGTGCACCTTCGCCCGGGCAAAAGCCCTGCGCGCACCCTCGATGCAGACGGACCACTTTATGACTTCAAACCGTGGGCAGGCATTCACAAGCAGCCTCACCAGACCGAAGTAGCTACCAGGCAGGGGCTCGCCAGGCCACATCCGGACTATAAGACCCTTCATGGCCTGTTCGGCCGTCTTGTGAAGCTCGACCAGTTGCTTCAACTGGTCGCTCAAGGGCATTGGGTGTTCGGTCCCAGTATACTGAGACCAGAACAACTTCTCCGTCGAGCTCCCCTCCTCGGCCCAGTTGAACTCCACGGCATCCGACACACTGCGGGGTAGATCTGCGAACGCTCCTGGAGAGCTCCGAACTCAGGTAAGTAAAAAGAAAGTTTCCTTATCGCCCGTATTACAGGACAAGACGCATTTAATGCATCACTTAGGTGTCCCTTAGCTTTATCGGGGACGGGAATGAGGCCCGTCCCGTCCGTCGCCGCCTCGCCTTGCTTCGACACGCGCCCAGGCCAGCGATGCATGCGGCACCATATAGGCAGGAAGGCAGCTGAGGTGGCGTGGTGGTAGGGTCTTCACGAAGATCTGCATGCCACCACCCAGGTGGTTGCTAAGTTGGCTCGGAAGCCGCTCGTTGCCACGCAAGTGCCTGCCCAGCTGGTTGGGCTGGCAGCTGCATGCGAACGGCGGCGGCGTCTTGGTCGACGCGGGCCTGGCTGTGGCCCCGCTGACGCCCTCGGCAAGGGCCTTGCCAGGGGCCCGGCAAGGGTCTTGCCGTGGTGTTGCAGTCGTCCCCGGCAAGGTGCTTGCCGGGGGTCTTGTGGATCTCCTCGGCTAGGATCCCGCCGAGGGTCGCCGTCTTCTGGTCCTCATCTGATCGCACATGTTTATGATCTTGACAAAGATCTGCATGCCACCACAGAGGTGCCTCCCGAGCCTTGGTTCCAACGTAATTATTGGCGGCGTTTGGAACTCTTGGGCTCAAGGGTGGCTCGCTCTGCTGGTGCTGCGCAAGTTGCCCCGGCAAGGCTCTTGTCGGGGCTGCACCTCGCCCTCTTGCTCTTTGGTGGTTTTTGGTCTTGGTGTTGCCTTGACCGTCTTGTGCTTTGGCTTTTCTCCGTCTTCCCTCCTCTGCCCTGCTACGTGCGGCCGTGGCGCGTGGCTCTGACTGCCCGTGCACAAGTAAAGGGGTCAAAAGGAGAGCCCCTGCTTTTGTACACCGACACCGTGAAACTTGCTGGAGATTTTTTATGGACCAGAACACCCAAGTTGGGCCAGAGCAGCACCTGGGGGTGCCTCGAGGGGGCACAACCCACCAGGGCGCGCCCAGGTGGGTTGTACCCACCTCGGTGGCCTCCCGCACCCCCTCTTTACCCTATAAATTCACAAATATTCCAAAACCCTTCGGGGTTAACCTAGATCAGAAGTTCCACCTCCGCAAGGCTCTGTAGCCACCGAAAACCAATCTAGACCCTTTGCGGCACCCTGCCGGAGGGGGGGAATCATCTCCGGTGGCCACCACGATGAGGAGGGAGTATTCCACCCTCAGGGCTGAGGGTTTGTACCAGTAGCTATGTGTTTAATCTCTCTCTCTCTCTCTCTCGTGATCTATATCATGCGCTTTGTTAATATAGATGGATCATATGATATTTCTCCCCTCTATACTCTTGTTGTGATGAATTGAATCTTTACCCTTTGAAGTTTTGTCTTGTCGGATTGAATATTCAGATATGAGAACACATGATGTATGTCTTGCGGTATGAATACTTGAGGTGACAATGGGGTATCATATGGATTCACTTGATATATGTTTTGGCACTCAACTCGCGGATTCCCAAGGTGACATTGGGGTAATCTATGCATAGGGGTTGATGCACGTTTTTATTATCTTTTCACCGATAGAAACTTTGGGGTCTCTGTAGTTCTTTGTGTGGATTGAGTATTATGAATATGAATTTGCTTTGGTGTTATTTTAGTATGAACTCTTGATTAGATCGATCGGAAAGAAAAGCTTGCGTTATTTTAGTATGAACTCTAGGATAGATCGATCGGAAAGAATAGCTTTGATGTGGTTTCGTACCCTACAAACAATTTCTATCTTTTGTTCTCCGCTAATAGGAACTCGGGAGTGATTCTTTATTGAACTTTGAGGGATAATCATATGATCCAACTATGTTAGCATTGTTGAGAGGTTGCACTAGCGAAAGTACGGACCCTAGGCCTTGTTTTAAAGCATTGCAATACAGTTTTTGTGCCCGTTTACTATTTGCTACCTTGCTGTTTTTATTTATTTAGATTATAAAAATATATTTCTACCATCATTATTACACTTTTATCACCATCTCTTCGCCGAACTAGTGCACCTATACAATTTGACATTGTATTGGGTGTGTTGGGAACACAAGAGATTTCATGTATTTGGTTGCAGGGTCGTTTGAGAGAGACCATCTTCATCCTACACCTCTCACGGATTGATAAACCTTAGGTCATCCACTTGAGGGAAAATTGCTACTGTCCTACAAAACTCTGTGCTTGGAGGCCTAACACAAGAATAAAGTTCCGTAGTAGACATCTGGCATCGGAGGTGGGCCTCGGTGAGCACAACCCACCAGGGCGCACCTGGGCTCCCTGACGCCCCCAGGTGGGTTGTGCCCACCTAGTGGGCCCCTCCGGTAGTTATTTGCTCCAATAATTCTCAAATATTCCATAAAAAATCCTCGTGAAGTTTCAGCTCATTTGGAGTTGTGCAGAATAGGTAGCCTGACGTAGCTTTTTCAGGTCCAGATTTCCAGCTGCCGGAATTCTCCCTCTTTGTGTATATCTTGCATATTATGAGAGAAAAGGCATTAGAATTACTCCAAAAAGCATTATTATGGATAAAAACATTATAAATAACAGTAAGAAAACATGATGCAAAATGGACGTATCAACTCCCCCAAAGCTTAGACCTCGCTTGTCCTCAAGCGAAAACCGAAATCGAAAAACATGTCCACATGCTTTGAGAGAGAGGTGTCGATAAAAACAAAATACGGACATCATAGACTTCTCATGAATAAGTAACAATTCATCACACAATCGAAGTATAAAGCAGAAAATCTATTAAAAACCAACAAACTATGTTCTCATTCAACTTTGCAACTACAATTGATCATCTTTTCAGGAAGGATCACATATCGGAGCCTTTAGGCAAGTCCACATACTCAACCATCATATAGTCTTCTATGATTGCTAACACCACTACAAAAAAAGACACATCCGTGACATTTTGGGCCGAACGAATTTTTTTTCTGTAATACATATGACACTTCTATGACGATAATTGTGACAAAACCCGGTATCATCATAGATGTGGTGGGCTCCTACTTCTATGACAAAAAATCATGACAGAAAATGGGCTTTTCGTCCTGGGCGGGCCGGAGACGCAGCTGCATGACATTCTTTGGGCCGTCCATGACGGAAAAAACCGTGGTAGAAGCGAGGGCGAGGAAAATTTCGGGGAGCTCCCGGTTACGGTGGGAGGTCGGGGGCCGAGCGATGCACGTTTCTCTCGTACACGTACGCGCGTGTGTGCGAGGCGTTGGCTCTAACTGAACCCGAGCGAGGCGTTGGGCTCTAACTGTACCCGAGCGATTGCACTGCAGGCTACGCGTTACTGAACCCGAGCGATCGATCGATGGTTGTTAACTGAACCCGATCGAGCGATTCCTTCGCTACTGCTGCTAACTGAAGCCGATCAATGCTGCCTCTGGATGAACAGTGAGCGTTGCTGGGGGGTTTGGATGAATAGTTCCCGGTGGGGGTGGATGAACAGGACCCCGTGGTGTTGCCTCTGGATGAACAGGACCCCGATCGATCGAGCCGGTTGGGGCTGGATGAACAGGACCCCGTGGAGGGCTGGATGAACAGGACCACCCCATGGAGGGCAGGATGAACAGTAGACAGTGGAGGGCTGGATGAACAGTAGCCCGTGGAGGGGTGGTTGAATAGGAGCCCATGGAGAGGGCTGGTTGAACAGTAGCCAGTGGAGTAGCGCGTGGTGGAGGCTGGATGAACAGGAGCCCGTGGATGAACAGTCGCATGTGGAGGCTGGAGGAGGTCGACGGTGGATGAACAGTAGCCCGTGGAGGCTGGAGGGGGTCGACGGTGGAGATGAACAGTATCCCGTGGAGTCCCGTTTTGCGGTACGCCACACCCCTCCCGATGAACAGGACCCCCGTTTCGACCGTAGCGCTCCAACACAAGTCCGTTTCCTCCGTTTTGCGGTACGCCACACCCCTCCCGATCAATAGGACCCCCGTTTCGACCATAGGAGGTCCGTTTCCTCCGTTTTGCGGTACGCCAGACCCCTCCAGATGAACAGGATCCCGTTTCAAACGTGGCCGGTCGAACACAAGGCCGTTTCCTCCGTTCTGCGGTACGCCAGGCCTCGTTTCCATCGGCTGTTCCGTCCACGCCCTCCCAATGAACACGACGATGCATTCCGTTCCGACCCAGCCGGTTGGCTCCCCATGAACACGATGACGACGTTGTTTCTCCGTTCCGACACAGCCATGTACACGAGCCCTGGCCGTACATATGCGCGAGTAGGCGTTCGAGACCCTGCTCGTATGTACGTACGTGGCCGTATTTTCTTTCTTGCACACTGGCCGCTGTACGTACATGTACATGCTATGTGCGCGCCTCTACATCCACGAGTATAAATGTACGTACACGTTCGCGACCAGAATGACAACACTACGTACGCTTCGACCAGGTGGGTCCCGACTGTCAGGCACTTCCTTGCCTGCGAAGATGTAGCTAGTGGGTCCCAGCAGTCAGGGGGGCGAATCGGTTTTTTTTGCCCGGACGCACTTCCTTGCGTGCGAAGATGTAGCTGGTGGGTCCCAGCAGTCAGGGGGAAACGCCTTTTTCGTGAAATACAGTGGCCCGTCCGGTGGGTCCCAGCTGTCAGGTGGACGAATCATTATTTTCCGCGTAATAAGGAGGCACTTCCTTGCTGCGGCCATGGACCCAGCTGTCAGCCTCTCCACGTACAGTCCATGTCCGATGGAAGTCGTTCCTTGACCACGTTGACCACGCCGCGCCGAGAGCACCAGGGCGGTGGACGACGGCGAGGCCTAGGAAGGGGACGACGGGGAGCCAGGGAAGACGCGGCAGTGGAAGCCCGCACGGAGAGGAGTACGAGGGTTCACTGGTTCGGCTGCGGTGTGAGGCTGCCGTCGCCGCAGGGCCTGGCCGGCGGTGGGAATAGTAGGGGGCGGTGAGGCCTCCGCGGCAGCACAGCCGGCCACGGGAGGCAAGAGCATGCGACACGACCGGCGCTGCTTTGGGCGGCTGGAGCAAGAAGACCAGAGGTTGAAGAAGCACTACGGCCGTTGGATGGACATCGTATGGTCACTGGAGCTAGAATCGTTCATATTGACTAAAGTTGACAAAGGCCCCCGTCCCAGTCAACTTAGTAGGCCCACAAGTCAGCCTCCCACCATGGTGGGTCCCAACTAGCAGGGGGAGTATTCATTTTTTTGTGCGTAATAAGGAGGCACTTCCTTGCGTGCGAAGATATAGCTGGTGGGTCCGAGCTGTCAGCGGCGGTAACATTTTTTTCGCGAAATATAGAGGCCCTTTCGGTGGGTCCCTGATGTCAGGTGGAGGAATCATTATTTTGCGCGTAATAAGGAGGCATTTCCTTGCGTGCGGCCGTGGACCCAGCTGTCGGCCTCTCCACGTACAGTCCACTTCAGATGCATGTCGGTCATTGACCACGTTGACCAGGCCGCGCCGAGAGCACCAGGGCGGTGGACGACGGCGAGGCCTAGGAAGGGAACGACACGGAGGCAGGGAAGACTCGGCAGTTGTTTCGCACACAGAGGGGAGTACGACTGTACAAGGGTTTACTGGTTCGTCTGCCGTCGCCGGAGAATAACAGCAGGTGTAGGTGAGTAGAGGGATGGCTAGGCCAGCGATGGGAGTACGGTGGAGCGGTGAGGCCTGTGCGGCAGCAGAGCCGGCCGCGGGGAGGAGGGAGCAGGCAGTCCCACCGGCGCTTGTTTGAGTGGCTGGAGCAGGAAGAGCAGAGATTGAAGAAGCACGACGGCCGTTGGATGGACATCCAACAGTCAGTGCTTGTGCGTCAACCTTTTTTTTAGGAAAGCCTCAAATCTATGGAAAACAGCATACGGCCCATCTGCCATTATTTCTAATAATTTACAGCCCATTTGCTAATTATTAAGGTTTTTTTTGGAGCCCATATTCTTTTTGTTAGCATTACAGGCCATATTGTGGCCACGGTTAAAAAATTATACAAAATTTTGCATATTTCGGTGCGGTCCGAACTGTTTTTAATCCCGAAATTTCGACTCACATTCAAACTGATTTTAAAAATAAATGTATATCAATATAAAATCCAAAAAATTCTCCACGCATAAAAATTAATGTAATTTAAAATCTCAAAATAAAAAAAAGATATTTGAAACTAATTGCTGGTTTGATGTGTTTTAAAAATGTACATCCCATTTCTCATTACTGATAGGCCATTTTCTCGGCCAGCCGAATGAAAGCTCTCCTCGTCTTGAAAGATTTGCAGGCCAACTGGCCTGACAAAGCGACTTACTTGGCAAATCAAAAAAAACTGGGTTGTGGCTGTGGACCCAGCTGTCAGCCTCTCCACATACAGTACTCTTCCGATGGAATGTCTTTGACCACGCCGCGCCGAGAGCACCAAGGCGATGGACGACGGCGAGGCCTAGGAAGGGGACGACGCGGAGCCGGGGAAGACGTGGCAGTGGATGCCCACGCGGAGAGGAGTACGAGGGTTCACTGGTTCAGTTGCGGTGTGAGGCTGTCGTCGCCGCAGGGCCTGGCTAGAGGTGGGAGTAGTATGGGGCGATGAGGCCTCAACGGCAGCACAGCCGGCCACTGGAGGCAGGAGCAGGCGGTCTCCCCGGCGCTGGTTTGGGCGCCTGGTGCAAGAAGAGCAGCGATTGAAGAAGCAGCAGGACCGTTCGATTCAAATCCAACGGTTACTGCTGCTAGAATTGTTTGTTGACTAAGTTGACAAGCCCTACGTACGCGTCAACTTAGTAGGCCCACAGGTCATCCTCCCAACCGGTGCGCCCCAGATGTCAGTGGGAGGAATCATTTTTTTCGCGTAATAAGGAGGCAGTTGATTGCGTGCGGCCAGGCCAGCGGAGGGAGTAGGGTGGGCCGGGGAAGCCTGCGCGGCATCACAACGGGCCACAAGAGGAGGGAGCAAGCAGTCCCGCCGGCGCTAGTTTAGGCGGCTGGAGCAGGAAGATCAGAGATTGAAGAAGCACGTCGGCCGTTGGATGGACATCCAACAGTCACTGTTGCTAGAATCGTGTGTTCACTGACAAAGCCTTGCGTAAACAAGTCAACCTTGAAATATGTGGCGTGTACAGCCCATTTGCTATTATTTTTATAATTTTTACTCATTTCTAATTCATATGGAATTTATTGCAGCCCGTTTTCCATTTTTAGAATTGCTGGCCATTTTCTGGTCAGTACCAGGGTCAAAAAATTAACTAAATATGTGGGAAATTTTGAAAATTCGCAATTTTTTGCTGGGGAACAAAATATTCTTAATCCAAAAATTAATAGCCATACTAAAACAAATTTAAAAATAAATTAGTACTATGTCATGTTAAATCCAATTAAATACGTATAAGATATCAGTGAAGAACAAAAACAAAAAAAGAAACTTATATCCCATTTGCTATAATTTTTTTGGAATTTTCAACCCCTTTTGATATTACTTTTAACAGACACTGACCATACTCTTAAGCCAGGCCGGAATGCATCCATCCTTGTCTTGAAAGATTTGCAGCCCAGTAATTCGGAGAAAACAAATAGGCCTACCTTGGGTATTCTTCAAAACGAAATACTGGGCTACCTATTTTCCCAAAGAACTGGTGCATGAGCATTTAGCTTTATTTATTTATTTACTTATTTATGTTTAGGGGACCATGAGCATGTACCTGGGCCGGATTCATGTGAGAGCCTCCGTTCCAGTTAATTATGGGCTTCTCTATTGGGCCTTCATCAGTGGGCTGCATGTTATCAACAAGTGGAAAATGTGTTCCGTACGAAAAATAGTATGCGCTACGTACGGTACGGGGCACTAAAGGATCGAACCGTGCAACGACTTCCAAAACATTGTGTTTGTCGTTCTAACAACACATTTATTCAACCAACAGACGAAATATACTACTGATTGTACATTGAAAATAGCAGCAGCAGCAGCAACCAGGGCTGGGGGTGCAACAGAAGCAGTAAGCAGGCCAGAAGAGTGAAGACGCAGCTCTCTCTTCCAAACCAAACATCAGCCATCATTACAAAAGGGCTACCAAAAAAGAACAAGTGTATGCATCAAACTAAATAAAGATCCTACTACACCAAGTGTACGCATCTAACTAACTGGCTCAGTTAGACGTTACTAGTTATTAAGCTGTGGAGATTGGCTGACGGCTTAAACCAGATGGGTGCCTGACGGGGGAAACTCCAGCCAGCAGGTCGAAGTCTGATACTTGCGACCCTCTCTCCTACTTTGGGCTGCAGAGCGTGGCAGCACTATCAGGGTATGGTGCATGCAGAGACGCATGGTACGCTGTGTACACACAGTTTTGCCTGATGAACGAAACCGCGTTGCCATCATGATCCTTGCCGTCGGTTATCTCCTGGTTAATCGGATAATTCAGTCCGACAAATAGAGAGCGTGTACCAAGGTACTTATCAGCCTCCAGTCAAAAATTCCTGAAGGCCCAGAGAAGCTGGGATCCTACTCAAAGACCTTGCAGTGACTGTGATTGTATTCCGCGAAACAACACGTCCGGTACATGCGAACGATCATCAATCTTTCGCCGTCGTCTGATCGAGCCAGGAAGCACCTGCAACTGCCATGCCGCTTTTCTATGAAAGGTTCTGGGATTAGGAAGGGTAGGGACACCAGGAGGCCTACAACATCATATCAAGTTGGAGTCAAATAAAAAAGGGCTCTTGATTTAGTCAATCCTAAGAACAGCATGTTATGAGCATGAATATTTTTTCAGCAAATGTTGACAGTAATATAAGCAAGCCATCATGATATCATAGGAAAGTAACATACTACTGTAACAGCCATTTGTAGCGATGACTGGAGTAGGCCAGCAATACGTCCAGCCATAGAAGGAGTCGATAGCGTAAATGAAGCCCTTGTGTCCAATGGCATCAGAGAACCATGGAGGATGTATGATCCTGCGATGGACGTGCAGATTTATCCACTTACCGCAAATAGGCGAGACCGCGGTTGAAGAACGCAATTAGCCTGAAGTCTTTATAATTCGCAGATCTTGTGGGCACTTGGCAGATTACAACCTTGAGCAAATCAAACTTTGTATCATGTTGGCTACTGTAAGATTCCGAGTATTCTGGGCCGCGGTGCCAAAGCAGTGCAGTGTTAATCGAAGGAAGGGGGATCAATCGCCAGGTGTAGACCTCCACGAGCATCCAGCTGCCGCGACCGTCGACGAGCACCATCCAAGACGTGTTCATGCCGACCGAGTACATACCGTTAATGTAGTTGAGGCTGACGGGGATCGGATTGTAGCCAAGGTTGTTGATGCTCGCCACCCTACGATCGTTATGCTGCGTGACACACCGTTTCTGAAGATCAGGCGGCATCAGCAAGCAAGGAGTTGGCTTAAAAAGCTCCAGCCTGAGGGCTTTGAGTAAACGGTACAGCCCCGACGAGCACGCGGCGAGCGGCATGGTACTGAGATTGTCCACACATGAAACAATGAGCTTGATTACCTCTGCGGGGAGCGAATTCCAGCCACTCTTTTGGCGGACGCTGCTCGGTTCTACCATTGTTAGCGGGGATGGAAGATTGGACGAGATTATGTGCGGACAAAGATGGAGAAGCGAATATGTGCTGCGGGAAGTGGACATGTGATGATGACTACAGCACGCCGCTTGACTTACAAGACACATACCAGCAGCGTAGGGTCATGTCGATGCCAGACAACTTGCTTGAGTGATCACAGTACTGGTACTCCCTACAGTGCTATGCCCTAACTTGCTTGAGTCGAGTAGTAGAGTAGGACTCTGCTCTACTACTAGCACCGGAGGAGTAGTATATTCTAATCTAAAATAGTTACAAACTTCAATGCCCGAGCGTGGAACGACTATGAACCGTGCTCAAAGACCGTGTCTACGTGGTGTTTGGACATGGGCGACAACCTCAACGCCAACGGTGCTGCTCCCATTGCACCGTATGTGTTTCTGTCCTTCCTGTTCAAAATCGTGGTAGAATTCATGTTTCTACTCTGTATCCTACTACTATGCTAGTCCACATGATTAGTTTCATCTCTGTTATAGCCGTCATGATTTATTTTGTGCTTATTCGGATTAAATCTCGTAGTAACTTGCTCATATATTCAACTGGCGCAACGTCCCCTACAGCCACTCCCGTTTCATGGACGGCCTGGTCGATGCCTCCAAGGAGCCCTTCGTCCACTGCTATGAGTGTTCGATGCCATTTTGTGGCTCGCCGGTGGACATGATGCATCGCCTCATGGATGCGTGCAGCGGTCACTGCTGGCCCTTGGCGGAGAACATCAAGTACGAGACGTGCTACCCGTTCACCATGCCGGAGTCGCTGGAGGATCACCGCCGCCTGCTAGTCTCGGAGGAGGACGGCAGCGTCTTCCTCTTGATCGTGGGCAGGAGTAATCCCATGTGTAAAAACTAATGATATCTTGAGAATTTTATCAGAAAATAGTATGTCGACCATTTCATCAAAAAAATGATATGTCAAGAAAGATGATAGAGGTGAGGAGGAGTAGGGTGTGGTGGTGACTCGTGGTCGGACTGGGCGGAGGCATGGGGATGGACGGCGCCGGCAGCGGCCACCATGCCAGATTGTTCTAGAGACTTCCTTTTGTAGTGGAGTAGGACTCTGCTCTACTACTAGCACCAGAGGAGTAGTATGTTCTAATCTAAAATAGTTACAAACTTCAATGCCCGAGCGTGGAACGACTATGAACCGCCATCGGTGCTAACTCCAATCCTGCAAGTCATGTATTTGTTTCTTTTTAACTTTCTGTACGAATCTGTAGCCAGCCTGCAAGTCATGTACACTGTACTGACAGTGGAACCCACATAGTACTTAGAATACAAGATTAAGGATGCAATTAACTTTTTATAGAGGGAGAATCATACACGCAATTAACTCAAATGGATTGGACGTGACTCTATTATTCTCCAACGGCAACCGGCAAATTTCCTCCCGTGGGCCGGAGTAGGTTTCTCGGTTTGCATGCTGGTTTAACGGAGGGTTTTGATGGAGGCGAGGAGGCGTGTTCAGCCGGGCGTGCAGTTGACGGCGCAGTACTATTCGATTTGACAACTACAACTAGTATATTATAAAAAACAAAGAAGAGTAGTAGAGATAGAGATAAGAATAGAGACTAGGGAGGAGCACCATCTACTGCTTTGTGGGCTACTCCTGCGCTCCATTCGGCGGCCGCAACGTCCCCTACAGCCACTCCCTCCTGCGCTCCATTCGGCGGGCGCTGTTGAAATTTGGGGAGCGCACTCTCGCGACTGCTAGTAGCGACGACTTCACCGACGACGACTTCTTCCCCGACCTCGGCAACCTCTTCCTCAACGACATGGGCGACAACCTCAACGCCAATGGTGCTGCTCCCGTTGCACCGTATGTGTTTCTATCCTTCCTGTTCGAAATCGTGGTAGAATTCATGTTTCTAGTCCGCATGATTAGTTTAATCTCTGTTATAGTCGTCATGATTTATTTTGTGCTTATTCGGACTAAATCTCATAGTAACTTGCTCATATATTCAACTGGCGGAACGTCCCCTACAGCCACTCCCGTTTCATGGACGGCCTGGTCGATGCCTCCAAGGAGCCCTTCGTCTACTGCTATGAGTGCCCGGTGCCGTTTTGGGGCTCGCCGGCGGACATCGTGCATCACCTGACGCAGGCGTGCGGCAATCACTACTGGCCCTTGGCGAAGAACATCAAGTACGAGACGTGCTACCCATTCACCGTGCCGGAGTCGCTGGAGGATCAGCGCCGCCTGCTAGTCTTGGAGGAGGACGGCAGCGTCTTCCTCTTGATCGTGGCCCCCGGCGAGGCCCGCGCAGGCCGCCGCCACATCTCTGTAGTGTGCGTCAGGGGCGATGCCGCTGACGCTGACACTGACACGAGGCCGATGTACGCGTGCATGCTCACTATTACTATCCCTCGGAGGTACGTGGGCGGCGACACTGGCTACGTCAAGCTGACTTGGACTCTGCCGAGCTGGGACCTTCCCGCCGATGTGGACATGGAAGACGCATGGTATTATTTGACCCCCAACAATGTGCACGGGGACTCCAAGGAGGTTCACCTGGACATCTGCATTATCAAGTTAAATGTTGATCATTAGTCTTCGCTCAATGTAATCCGTTGTCTAAGCATGTGGAGACTTCCATGCATGATCTTGCTCTATTGGAGTATCGCGCATGAATAAAAGTGTATCCGTTTATGGTTTAGTCTAGAATCTTCCATGTATGAATTTTTACTACAGTACTGGTGAAAGACTTATGATGAACCATTTCTTACATCTCCTCTGCCCGCTTGCAAGTCATCCTGATTTAATCCCTCCGTCTAGGTGTATAAGGGCATGGTTAATATTACTTAATAGTATAGCCAACTGTTGACTATAAGAAAGTGCCATGTCATCTGTAGCCAACATGTATAACAATCGATACTCAAAAACTAATTCTTAAAGATCATTTCTTGCAAAGCACAATAAGTGTTATTTCTTCACAAGTTTTGGATGCAGGTTGAATAGTTGAACGCTTTTGTTTGCAAAAGATACCTTTTTATCTATTTCACCCGGATGTTTGTGAGCTCTAGAGATGAAATAATATCCGAAGAAACCTATCGATACCCGTTACACATGAGATGACCCCCACATCCTTTGTCAAAATAAACAACTCCCCGATTAATGCATTTCACTCTTCGGTGCAACGCACGGGCACCTTACTACTATAGATTATTATGACCAAAAATTGAACTAACATTATATATAGTACGATAAATGTTGATGCATGTCACCTAAAATTATATCATTCAAAACTATGTTCAAATACGAATCCAACGATATAGTATTTGTTGACATGCACTAACATTTTGTCAGTTAAATCTTCAGTCAAATTCAATGGGGGACTAATAAACCACGACCGATGTAGTACAAGTGTAGAGGGCGGCGCTGCACGGGAGTCTCACCTCTCACCCCGCTCGTGGCGCGGCAGTAAAGTCGTCATATCACAAAACCCAACCACTCCCAGTAATAAGTGGCCTGGTAAAATAAACGAACAAGCAACCATCACATCCCTCCGTCTTTTTTGCATTTCATCTCTCTGCATTTACTTTCTCCGGTTCATCTCGCACACTCGATCCCTAGCTACTACTCCTAGGGCCAGTTCTTTTGGCGGCTTCCCCAGCTTTTCCCACAAGACTAGTCACAGTGGAGATTAAACAATAAGGCGCCTCACTCATTTATTTGGGCTTCTAAACTACTACTCCGTCCTGGTTTATTCCTCACCATTGTAATTTGTGCTAAATTTTGACCAAAGATTTAACTGGTTTATTCCTCACCATTGTAATCCCTCCGTCTAGGTGTGTAAGTCATCTAACGAAAACCAAATAATCCCAAAACACTTAGGCGCGGTGCATTAACTTCTACCTCGTTTCTTGTTTCTTGACATATCAACCAATAAGAGATAAAGAGTGTGCATGCTTTTAATGGCTTGAGATATCAAACACGACATGCAGTGGTTAGTTCATTGCATGCAATACTATTAATTAGCAAATAAACATTAACGTTTCTCGTTTTCTCCTCCCCCTTGGTCACGGTGCACAGCCTAAGATGACTTACTCACCTAGACGGATAGAGTAGTGCATGTGACATGCACTAACATTTCATTAGTTAAATTTATGATCAAAATTTGACACAGATTACAATGGGGACCAATAAACCAGGACGGAGGTAGTAGTTAGAGCATGGTTAATAGTATAGCCAGCTGCTCGCTATAAGCCAGTGCCATGTCATCTACAACCCATCTTATAGCCAACATGTACAATAATAGATCAAAAGAGTGTACCACTTTTTTATTATGTGGCCCACTTCTCATTCTCACAAAGTGCCTAGGAGCACGTGCTAGAGCTGGCTCTTCACGAAGAGACCGCTTACCTTCTCTCTCCTCTTCTCTTTCCTCCAACTAAGCAGAAATATACTAGTTTATTTCTTATAGCCCGCTGACTCAGCTCTATTGTACTTGCTCTTATGGGATTACTAATCTAGAAGACTAAAAGAACTGGCCCCTGGTACTCCTACTAGTAGTAGTACTCAAGTTGGAATTCCAATTGCACGGCACAACTTGTTAGGCAAAAAATTCGATACAGGGTGTAGGAAGCGGTTTGGGAATTTGTATGCCTTTCCAACCAGTGAGATACTCCGTACAAAGTATGACAGAGAAATAACCACAGAGAAGGAAGCTAAAAGTAAACAATCAAACGAGCATTTTTGCATTTGTTTTGCATTGAATCGTTTTACAAGCTTGACTAGTGATGTTTTCTACTTTTACAAAAACCACATCGTAATGTTAAAACATGCATTTGCACGTACATAAGTAATAGTAGTACTCCCTCCGTCTAGGTGTATAGGTCTTCCCTCCTTCTTGGTCACGGTGCACAACCAAAGATGACTTGTTGACCTGGACGGAGGGAGTAGCACAGTCTGCAAGCATATATCGAGAGAGATGTGTAGTGCGATAGTATATAGTAAAGTTTGTGCTATATGCACGTACTTGCAAAATGCGTACGAATACACAAGGTTTCCAAACTTTCCCTTTTACATACTTAATTTAAGGATGCTAAAAATTCCTGAACGTTCGGGATTTATCATTTGCGTCCCAAAACTAATGAGATCGCCTTACGAAACAAAAATTATACTCCTCCTAAAAGCCACGGCGCTCGCAGGAGCGCTTGCGGCGCGCCACGAGTGCCCTGGTGCGCGGCCGTTTCCCAGCGCGCCGACACAACGCCTCTTCCTCAGCCTTGCAACTCGCGAGGTGCTGATTGGCGGCTTGCCGGCGGGCGAGCGCGATCTCACCGGTGTGGTGATCCGGCGCCAACAGGTACTCCTCCTTGCTGGAAGCATGCACCCGGTCCACGTACCGCCAAGCGTAGATGAGGCGCTTGGGCCCGACTGCACTCAGGGCGTCGGCACGGGCGTCCTCCGCCACCCTCACGGCCCTCGCACGAGCCTTCTGCCAAAGAGCCAATTGCCTGACTCTCTCGGACGCGACATAGGCCCCCCAGGCAGCTTGTTCCGCGGTGCGCTTCTCTTCCTCGGCCTTCTTCTCCGCCTCTATTTTGGCGCGCTCTGCTGGAGGCAAAGCCTCCCACAAGGCGACATCCATTTCTTTCCAAAGCTCCTCAAGGCTGGGGGGCTCGGCGGGCGGCGCGGCGTTCTCCTCGTAGCGGGGAGCCGACGCATCCTCCGGCGCGCGTGCTGGCGAGATTGGGAACGCCAACGCGTCCACCTCGACGCGTCGCGGCGAGGAGCGGAACGCCGATGCATCACGGCGAGGAGCGGAACACCGACGCGTCCTCCTCGACTAGTGGCGGCGAGGAACGGAACGGCGACGCGTCGCGTCGCCGTGAGGAGCGGAACGCCGACGCGTCCTCCTCGACTAGTGGCGGCGAGGAACGGAACGGCGACGCCTTGCGTAGTGGCGAGGAGCGGAACACTGACGCGTCCTCCTCGACTAGTGGCGGCGAGGAACAGAACGGCGACGCATGACCGTCTGCGCGGTGCAGCGAGGGGCTCCTAGGGCTTGGGAGGGGCGATGGCATGGTGGTCGACGTGAGAGGGAGGGGGAGGAGATAGCGATGAACGTGAACGTGAGGGGGAGGAGATAGCGATGTCATGGGAGGCGCAGTATTTATAGCGAGCAATGGCACACCTACGTAAGATATGGACTGAGCTGCACTGATTTAACTGCAGGTCCAGTTGCGTCACTGACATGTGGGCCAGACCCCTGTTGGGCCCATATGTCAGTGACCCAATGCACCTGCAGTTAAGTAACAGCTACGTGGGCATATTTGTTGGAGTAAATTATGGGGGAGCGAAGGGGTGGAAATATTGCTGGTCACAACGGATTGGACGAGCGTGGGGGAGGAGAGTCATGCATGCAGATTTTTTCACACGGGGTGGGGTGATGGGACCGCCGGAGGGAGAAGGAGAGTTTGGCAGGCATATTGTTTCCACACATGGAGAGGAAAAGATTTGGAGACGAACGGGCTTCCTACAGGTATGGGGAACGGTGCATAATAAGTCATCTTGCATGTCGGGCTAGGTATAGTCTCAAGTCATTAAAAACATACACGCCCCACACATGTTCATATTTCAAGGTGCACTAAATTATTACATGCGATGATTAAGGCTGGCCATAATGGTGGTATCTTAGCTGGTATCATGCACACGGGAATAGCAAACATGCTGATGTGGCAAAGAATTAAAGAAGAGAGGGGGGTTAGAGTAACTAGTGTTCATGCATGCATTGGTAAACACATTTTTTTTGTGAAGAATGACAGCACTAGTTGAGTACTTTTGCAGACTTCAAAAACTATTCCACCGCCTCTACTATCTTGCTAAGAGTAGGTGAAATTTTTGAATCGAGCCCTTTAAACTAGAAGGGAGGTAGTGGTACTCTAAGGCTGGTCATAGTGGGGAGTAACTTAGACTAGTAACATGCATATGTTACTAGTCTATGTTACTACCTCTATAGTGCATAGTATCATAGATTAGTATCATAGGTGGTCTCATTTATTGCCATGCATGACACATAGTAGCATCACATTTATTATGTTACGATATCTACCTATGTTACTATAATCATCTCTCTCTTATACTCATTATAATCAGTATTGTAGATATTGATATGTTTAGCATAAATTTGGTCGTGGGATTTCATTGATGCCTGTCAAAGCGTGGAGGAAGAGGAGCTTAGGGTTTGCATTGTCGATCTCTACATAGGTATTTCTCTTCATAATCCTATAATTTTAGAGACTGATTGCGCTTTTGTGGTAGCGTCTCTTGCATCGGGGGACTATGACAGGTCTGCTATGCGTGACCTGAAGATGAAAGCGTTGAGCATCTCGAAGTTGATCAACAATCTTCAATTTTCAAAGATTAGCCGTTCGGCCAATAAGGTGGCACACTTAATCGCTAAGTATAGCTTTGACAATAGATTAGATGGTATTCTTGTAAATAACGTACCGCCCTGTGTGGTGAATATTGTATCGAATGAGTGTACTGGTGTGGCTGGTTAATTAATATAAGGTGGTGTTCAAAAAAAAGTATAAATTTGGTCAAACACTTTGCAAACGGTTGACGGGAGTAAAAAGGACCAGAGGGAGTATCATGCATGCGGAGTAGGCAAAAAAATTGCTTGTCTAAAAAAAGGCAAAAAAATTGCTCATTTATAGCCGGTCGAAGTCTCAAAGGGCGCGACCGCGCGAGGGAGGCGAAGGTCGTGGGAGGCACGATGTTTGACGGAATTAAGTGAAGTTACATCCACGCGCCGGCATGGCGTGCGAACAGGCAGAAGCTATACCGTCAGGCCTACGATATGGGTCTAGTAGACATGACATCTAGTGGGTCCCGCATAGTTCTCGAGAACTCTTTGGGGGCTTGCAGCCGTTTATCCACCGGGCAAGCTAGCAACCCCACGCTGTTCGCATGCCCTACTCGTCCCCGTCTTCTACCTTACAACAGTTCGCTCCCAGTCGTCCCGTCCTTTCACATTAGTTCGCTCCCAGTTTTTTTTGCGGGGTACAACAGTTCAACTTCTCCTAACCCTCCTCCAAAATCCATGGCCTCCCAAATCTCCATGGTCGCCGCTGAGTACCAGGTTAGAGCCATCACCGGCGATCAGTTCATCGTCATCTACACACGTGGATCCGAGACGGTGAAAGCATGGCTTGCTCGCTTCCTACGCATGTTCAACAGTTCAACGGATGAGTGGGTCGCTGGGCTAGATGTTGAGTACACCACAGTCTTGGGACGAGAGAAGGATCTAAAGGACGAAGAGAGGAAGAAGCCCGCCGTGATCCAGGTTAGCGTACATAACGTTTGCTTGGTCTACCACATATGCCATGCCGACGTTGAGTGCCAGGATTTTAAGAACTTCCTCAAGGACAAAAGAGTGAAATTCGTTACTGTAGGCTTTAAGAACGACAGGGATGTCCTGCGTCAGATAGGTCTCATTGTAGGCCGGCCCTTCGATCTCCAGATGGCAAGCCTGTCCTAGTGTCCTCCCTCAACCTTCAATGCTGACCCTGGCAGCAGCCATGATTGATCCTTCATACGCTAAACTGAAGAAACCTCATCACGAGTTTCATCATGCATGGGAGTCGAAGACATTAGATGAAGATCACATCCTGTACGCAGCAATGGATGCCTACCTTTGTTTAAATATCTACAAGGGTTGGATGAAGAAGTAGAGCCCAGTGTCCGGTTCAAGCAAAGAAGCGTCGGCGAAGAGGAAGAGAAAGAGGGACGAGGACGAAGTCGAGGACGTGGACTCTGACTCCGAGTAGGTGGCAGTGTCATCGCTCATGCTAGATCTACTGCAGTGTCAAGCGGACTAGTTGCTTAGTTTATTTTCAAGGGTGAGTTGTGTTGAGGCCCCAACAGAACTATGTTTATGTTCTTTCTCGTTATTTGAACTCTTTAGTACGTACAGTAGTACTAGTACTATGTCTTACAACTGTTCTTCTTGCAGTTGGTACTACTGCTCGTATCTTCGTGTTCCTACTGTACTTAATACGTTCGTACTAGTAGTATAATTTGGGTCAGTCGATTTGTGAAAGAAGTTCGACGGAGCCCTTCTAGCCATCCATGTTGCATCAAACGGCTCACATGAGTCCACTGACCCAAATTGCTCCTTCAGATTGCAGGATCCACGTGGCATTCAAGGTCTCGAAGGTAGATTCCGCATCCGCACCCGGTTTGCGTGCTCGACGCGCGCGCGACCGGCTTCCGCCGCGACAGCCACCATGCGCGCCTCCTCCGCGCGGGCGGAGACGACAATGACACGCTAGTTCCTCCTCGCCGGCATGCTGGAGCACGCGCTCATCCTCCTCTTCGTACGCTGCGTGCATAGACGCGGCTCCACCAGCTGCTCGCGTGCTTGGCAGCACGGCGGCATCGCGAGGAGGGACTGTAGACGACGTGAGCGGGCGAGCCTTCGGCTTCATGGCACAGGGATGGCGGCGACACGGCGGTGATGGGCGAGAAATTGTTGGCCGGAGCAGGCGGGCGCCGGCATGCGCAACGGCGGCGCCGGCATATTGATGAGTGCGCGTGTGGGAGCTTACTTTAGTTTTATATATAAGGTTGGTCAAACTTAAAAGAAAACCGTACTAGTACACGTAAACATTAGACTTAGGCAGCGCTTTTATTAGTTAGTACCACAGCCACGATACGGAATCCTGTGCAAGCGCGTGAACCGCGGCCGCGTGGTCGATCGAACGGTGTGTCACCGTGTGGCGCTCGAAGGACATCCACCGAACCTTTTTGTGTGTGTGAAAACAATCCTCGAATATTACTCAACTTTTTTTCCTGTGAAAGTTCTTGACGCTGCAATATTTCCATATATTTGAATTTAGCTCCAATTCGTGTTTATTTGGATTTGGACGTTTTAGGTGCGCCCTAGTTTTTTTTAATACTGATTTTGTGTGTGTGACTGAGAGAGAACGTGTGTATGTGTCCATATGTGTGTTGTGGCGGAATTGCAATGTGGAGACAGTGTGCGTGTGATACAGACATAGAGAGGTGTGAATGTGCAAATGATCATGCATGAGTGAGACATAGACAGATGCTGATATGTTGTGTATACATGAGAGAACGGGCTTCTAGTTTACTTTGTGTGTGTGTGTGTGTATGTGAGTTTGAGCATGTTGTGAAGTACTATAGACCTTGTATACATCTTGGGATTCGACAATGATTGTAACTATTGAATTGTATAGACCATTACATTCGAAGTCAATAGCCTAATATATTTATTTCACAATTTCAACAAATGATTAGTTCACTACAAACTAAGAAAACAAATGTGTACTCCCTCCGTTTTTATTTAAGTCTGCGTATTAGCATTGGTCAAAGTCAAGTTTTGTAAACTCTCAGAAAGCTTATAACAAAAAATATTAACATATACAATAACAAATAAATACCATTAGATTCATTCTTGAATGTACTTTCACATCATACATATTTGTTATGGTAAATGTTTATATTTTTCTATAAACTTGGTCAAACTTTAGGAAGTTTGACTTCGGTCAAACCTAATACGCAGAGTTTACTACTACTACTCGCTAGTTGCTTAGCCGAATCACTCAACACGCCACACGAGGAGTCCAGTGTCACAAAATTTTGAGGTCGGCGGGAAAATCTCCTGCGACCCTGATTCAAGCAGTGGGAAGTTACCATCATAGCCTTCGGAACAGGCCTACGGATGACGCTTGGTAGGGGGCTGTTTTCGTAACTTCAGGTTCACCCTACCCAGCCAACCCCACCCCGGCACCCAGAGTAGTACACCCGAATACTCCCCATTTTCTATCCCCACCGCAAAATAGACTTCTCCACGGCACCGCAGCCTTCGTGCTCCTCCCCTTTACATCGGCGCACTCGTCCACCGCAGCGCATCTGCCTCATCGACGACCTCGTACGCCGCACTGGAGCCGGTCCACTGTCGTCGTCGTACACGGAGCCTCTTCCCCGGCATCGTCTTCCACGGTCTCGGATCTGCTTCCCGGAAGCCGACGCCAAGCACAGAAGTACCACCGTCGTGGACGATGAACTGACTCCCGTTGCCGACCATGACTCACAGAGGCCGCCACGACCATCGTTCTCCTTCTCGATTGGTAATGTGTGTATTGAATCACTTAGCAGTACATGTGCAGTTCCAATTTTGTTCATACCTACCCTTCAAATTTCATGGGTGCTATTGTTCCCGTAAAAATAATTGGTTATAGCCTCCATTGTCCAACAGAATATCAGTTTGTAATTGTGCGTCTCTCCTGTATCGCGCTGTGCTTGGGTAGGTTTTTCATCTGCAACCAGTAGTGTGGCAAATGATGGAAAGGTTTTTAGAACAAGCAAGATGCCCATGCGTTGCACGCATCAAGATGCATTTGTATGAGTAGTTTATCTTGTGGGAGAAAAGGATGAACGAGGGAAGGCCTTATTTGCAAATCTGGAGAGGGGTATGGGTATCTTTTTGCAAAATTCCCATTTGTTTCCTTCCTATCTGTCAGATATAAATCGGACGGCCTATATTGCAAAAAAAAGTAGACAGTAAAGGAAGTAGAGATAAATATTAAATAAATATAACAGTAGAGAAGAGAGTAGAGATAGCGGAGACGTCGGGAAAGGATCGCTAGTTTTGGCGCGCGGCGTCCGGCGCGCTTTATAAAATCCAACGCCCTCCCACCGCTCTGTGCCTTCCCACCGCTCTCTCCCCACTCTGTGCCTCGCCACCGCTCTCTCCCCGCTCTTTTTCGCCTCGCCGCCGCCGCGCCACCATGCCGCCGCGTCGCCGGGATACTTGGGGATACCGCGGCGTCCGCGCGCGCCCCTCCGGCGGCTTCTCCGCCGAGATCCGGTTCCGCGGGATGCGCCTCGGCCTCGGCAATTTCGACACCGCCAACGAGGCCGCCCGCGCGTACGATGCGGCGGTGTGGCGCCTCCGGCGGCCTCATAGAACATTGAACTTCCCCAACGTGCTGACGCGGGAGCGGGCGCAGGAGCTCGCGCCTCTGCCGCGGCTTAGCACCGACGAGGATCGTCGCGACAACCGGAGGCGGGAGCACCGTCTCGGCAGCGCCGAGATGGACGAGGAAGCCATGGCGCTGTGGTGCCAACACTTCCTGCAGGACATCATCAAAGAGCGCGAGTTCTACGCGCAAAGGAGGGCGGAGAGGGATAAGAGGAGGGCGGAGCGAGCCGCCTATCGCGAGGACAAGCGTGGGCGAAAAGCGGACGCTCAATTCAACATGAGGCTAGGAGCAGCGTCGCCCTGGGAATCCGACGATGATCGGTATCTTCACGCCTACAGTCAGACGTCGGAGGAGGACATCACCGAGGAGGAGTCGGACGACGAGGAGTAGTTGAATTATCTTTTTTTTATCTATCTATGCTGAGAACTATCCTCTACTCTCTAGTATCTACTTCTTGATCTCAGCACTGTAAACGCTTTTTTAAAGCGTCGCGCGTTGCGATTCTGTTGGAGATGCTCTAACATGGC